>NW_028186401.1:85359-135756 GCF_003343005.1 Rhea americana | reverse complement strand
ATTTGTTTCCCTTTGGTGCTTTACGGACCCATTTGTGCGGATCCCTTGAATACCTGCTCTTACACCACGTGATTTTCAGGTCCAAACCTGATCCATTTTTCCTCTCTTCATTCTACATTTTTATGAAAGATATTTTGTCTCCTACATGGTCAGATTTGGTGTGGGTTTTTTTTGTTTTTTTTTTTTTAAGCTAAGCCAGTAAGCCAGGAAAACAATCAGGGTATCACCTGGGCTCTGCTGGAACTGCTACGTGATCCTTCTCCCATGTGATGACCGGGGAGGGCAGTCCTTCAATGCGACACTCAAACCGGGCCATGCCATTTTCTTCCACTATCTGCGACTCTGGCTGTTGGAAAAAGCGTGATAAGGCTGGGAGAAAGAAGAAAAGAAGGGAAGTTAATACCTCAGTTGCTGCGAAATGCAAACAATTACAATGCACAAGCTAAGAGCAACCCCTTTCTCTATTAAAAGACAGCCTGAAATGTAATTCTTCACTTCTCTATGCCYTACAGGCCCTCTCTAGTCCTAGAACAGTAACTGAAACATTTCAATGTGCAAATTTGCTTCTGCCTCATTTTCTCCTTGGAGGCAACTGTGTGAGAGAAGACAAGCAATTAGCTGGTTTTGCCAGTTGCTCTCCTACATTGCTTCTCTCTGTTCATTTGCTCCATTTGGCTTCACAGTGCACTTTGGGAAGAACATGCAGAATGAGAAAAAGAGAARGGAAAATGCTACTACCCTGACAGATGAGACTTCTCCCTTGATTTGTGGCACTCCTGCAGCCACAGGAAATTAAAAACAGGGCAAGAAAATGAACAAAGTCAGATGGGGCCAGAAGCAAGTTTTTTACTTTAAACAACTGCCCATGGGCTGCCAGTGCTGGACACTGAGGTGAGAGACCATAAAGGTTATGATCCTCCTCCATTAGTGAACATTTTTGCCATGCAGACAGGTGCCCCTCTAAAAAAGTGAAATCCGTAGGCATCTCTGCTCCCTCTCCCATTTTTCTCGTGTCCCAAACCAATTCCCCCGTCACCTGCTGAAC
Organism: Rhea americana; assembly: GCF_003343005.1. Taxonomy (NCBI): domain Eukaryota; kingdom Metazoa; phylum Chordata; class Aves; order Rheiformes; family Rheidae; genus Rhea; species Rhea americana. Next base: position 134,711 of record NW_028186401.1, on the reverse strand, counting down.
CTGCATCTACAGGCTTGAAATTCACTGCCAAGAACCAAATCCTGCCCCATCCTCAACCGAGCCCTATCGGCCTGCCGCGCTGGGCTCTAGGACGGCTCTTCAAAAGCGAACAGCCGAGATCTGCACCCGTGACAGACTTCTCGTTAGGCTGTGCAGGAATGTGACTAAATGGTGGCCATGATTAAGGAGTGCAGAGTCCCTCTCGTGCTGAGCGGCATGCAGGAACAGCCACATCTCCCAAGCTGAGTGGTAGCTACCCAGGAGARCTCAGCAGATGCAGAAGATTCAGCCCTGGTAAAAGCTCAGGAAATCTTGTTTTGTCTGTTGGGTGCCTTCTTGTGATAACTCCTGGGGCGGGATGCAGAGCCCAATCAGCTTGGTCATCTCCCTTTTACAGGATCAGGACAGGGTAGTGGGAAACACTAAATAAAATATATCAAAAAAAAACAGCCCTGCAAGTTTTGAAAGAAACAGCCTGCAGCCTCCCCAGGCCAGGCACCGACTGGGGAAGGAGGGAGCAAGATAGCRCCCAGAAAGCAAAATCAAAACAAGGTAAGAAGGGTGAAAAGGTTTTCCTGATGCAGAACTGCACAGAAACCTGGGATCTCGGGCAGAAACCTAGACTCATTCTTGCTGCGCAGAAATCCTCCACCCCAGCCAGGAGCCGTGACGCAGCCCCCTCGTGTTCCTCCTCTCATCCCATAGCGAGGCACAGGGGTGCATCGGAGAAGGCAGTTTGTGCCTGGCACCTACAGACCAGACCAGTCCAGGCAGAGCTGTAGGCAGCACACGGCAGGCTCCAATATGCTGCTCACTCTAGGGCCACAGGAACACTGAAGTTGATCTGTTCTCCTCCCCAAACCATGTTCTGACGGGAGAAATTACTGCAGAAGTACTGCAAAGTGAGAGGTGTTCACGGTGAGAGGCAGGAAGATGCTTGAGGGGAAGAGGGAAACACAACAGAAACATACCCAACATTTTCCAACTCCTCAGCTAAGGTTTAGCTTTCAAAAACATCCTAAGTCACAGAAAACCTCCCAGCCCTGTTTCACTGATTACTCTGAACACCTTAATAGGCCACTCAGTAAAAATTACCCACTGCAGGTGAGAAGGTGAAGAGCATTACAGCAAATTGCCATAAGCAACATGCCAAAGCACTACGCTCTGCGCACGCAGGAATGGAGCGCGCAGCTCCCTCCACGCTGACATGCTAAACCCAGCTGGAGTTAAGCCGTGTGTGCCARGGCTTCTAGCCCCGAGCCCAGAGGYGACTGCAGTATGGGGAAACACAGCACCCTCCCCCTCTCCCGTCAGCCTGAGCCGCASGGGAGGCTCCGAGCTTGCAAAGACTGCCAGCCAGCAACCCTACACCCCAGGCAGAAAATGCCGTCTATGCAAGGAATTCGGCCTTCTGAAACTGGCTGGCTGCTCTCTCCCACAGCGCTTTGCTACCAGATTCCCTGTCTACAGACTTGTCCCCTTCATACCTTTTGAGATTATTCTTAGGTATTTCTAAGGTGGGGGCAATTACAGGCCCCCCTCCCCCACAAGATGACACATGCCACCCAGACAACCCAGCTCTGAACAGGACAGAGGGAGGGACGGGAAACGTGCCCAGAAGTCACGGAGGGGATTCGCCCCAGCCCCGCAGCATGATGGAGGCAGAGCCAGACACTGGGCTCAGTCTGCAGAGCCATACGGCAGCAATGACTCGTGCTGCCCAGCTCAGCCTCGCAGGGCTTGCTCGGACCCTCTTCACGAGGGTCGGTTCCCCGTTCACCTGGGGCGGCATCTGAACCATCCAGAAGTCTCACCTCGAGATGGCCCAGAGCCTGCGCACAGGCTGGTATGGATCCACACCTGGAGAGGAACAGCAGTGCGACGTGGGGAGGGGGGTGGAAGTCACCCTCCCAAGTACTAGGGCTCCAGCACGGAGTCCCATTTATCTGCTGGAAGTTTCCTGCCAAACTGGTAAGAGGCAACACTGAGATCCCCAGCTCGGCCTTGCCTACCACCACAGGCCCTCAACTCACCTGTGCACCCAACCCACAGTGTAAGCAGTACAGAATCCATAAAACAAGTAAACCTTTAAAGTAAGAGCAAATCCCAGTCTGCCTTTCCCTTAAAGGCCAACAGACACGCACTGAAGAGAAGCTCTCCTTTGGCAAGGGGAGCACAAAAGCAGGCGTACGTTTACTCCTGCTCCGGCCCCGGGGCCCCTCCGAGCACCAGCACCGCTCCCGCGCACCCTCCCGCTACCTCCAGTCATAGTAACACGCTGCGTATCACCAACGCGCACGATTAGCCGCTGCCAGCAGAAAGGCAATACAAGCCCATTCCCTCCAGGCACAGCAAACGTCTTCAYCTGACAGCCACAATTACTGTAATTTTCTAGAACCTCCCTCGCACAAAATGTTTAAATGAAATTAACAGCTTTAACAAATCTTCWCAAATGTAGTTATTAACAGGTAGAAAGCTACACCTTCCCACAACTAAAATAACACCCCGGTAGTTCCACTCTGGAGTGCACATGGCTCCAAAACTTGYAAACTTAATTAATGGGCCTAAACAGCTATTCACTTAACATGTATGCTCACACCAGGAATCGTCACAGATTCACTCCTGGTTTTCCACAGCCAGCGCCACGAGATGTGGCTCGTGATCCGGCTTGTGACCCGGTGGCACGTGGGGAAGCCAGGGAACGAAGAGCAGGGAGCCACAAGGTGCCGTCATGTCACACCTTTGCTACCTGGCATCAAAATCCAACAAAGACGGAACGAGCTGAGCGCACAGGACACACTGAAAGGAAGTGTTTTCAGGTTTCCCTGGTAGCCACTGATGTGGCAGAGACATCAGGTCACCAAAGGACCTGGGTGCTGGTCCCCGCCAGTCGCTGTGTTCTCGCAGGTCTGCACCCGCTGCCTCGAGCGGGCAGCCCCCAGGCCTCCTCCCACGGCTTTGGCCRTGTTTGGCTATCCAAGCAGCTACCYGCCGCTGTCCCCTGCGCTCCCAGTGAGGGACTGCACCCCGTACGCGCCACCTGAATGTTTCTTCGCAGTTCCTGAACTTCCTTTGAGGCCAGCAGCATTGATCRAGCACGGGTTTATCATCATCATCACGTCTGTGCATGCTACAGGAAGCCTATGCATTTTGGCAGCTACCGTAACACAAGACGCACCATTTTTGCCCACGTTTTACTCCCTTTCACTGATCACTTCCAGAAGCCCACGTCCCAGAAGTCCCCCTCAGCCCATCAGCCGGCCGGCCCTGCACACACTGCCCAACCTCTGTCACTCCCAGACCTCACCACCGAGACAGTCTGTCTGCTCTGATCAGGCTCTCTCAGCCTCCTGACTCACTTTCGTCTGACACTTTCCCCTTCCTCAGCTGGAGAGCTATCAGCCCTCACACATGGAAATGCCAGAGCTGCCTGCAGCTTTCAGGGCTATCGCGAAGGAGAAGTAGACTCCTGCAAGTCTGAAACACAGCAGCTGTGTCTAACAGTATAGAAGCAGCACTGAGAAAGGCAGGAGATGCACAAAATGACTGGCCCACAACCTCCTGCACGTGCCAAGGAATGATGTTGCCAGGGACTAAGCATGTCATGGGCAGATACGAGGAGAGTTTACCCGCAGGTCCCCAACGGGCTTGGCATCTGCATTCAGGGAAGGTGCACAGGGCTCGGTCCAAATGTCTTTGCACTGATTGCAGTGGGGCTCAGCCAAGTCAAAAAAACTGAATAAACTTATGAAAAGCCTCAGGAGATGTCCTGACACTATGAGTACCAAGTAACCCTATTTGTAGCTGCAACACACAAAGGTGCACCGAAGGCCACCTTCCCTGCTCAGGATCTCCAGCTCAGGCAGGAGATGCATTGCCAATAGGGAGCASAAGTTGGCTGTAGGGCTTCTATATCTCACCTGCTAAACAGGCTTTCTTCTACTGCCTGGTATCGATCGGCAGTGCCCAAGGCAATCAGTACGGAGAATAATTCCATCTACATGTAAACAACTTCAGATGGATTACTGTATTTCACCAGCTTTGGARGAAGTGGGGGGAAGCCTTTAAAATCCTCATTTGCACCAGCTGAATGCTAATGTAGCAAGTGCTTCTGCCCAACCCACAAAACAAAATGCGGTGGGAGATGCACTTCATTAATCAATTCCCTCGCTGCTCTCCATTTAGAGGCCAGTGTTATGTCAGGTGCGTTCGTGTGCCACGGAAGCAGCACTTTCCCCATGCAGATGGTAATAAAAGGAGACATATGAGTACACAGCGGGGAAGAAGCTGGAGACAGTTCACCTGAAATTCCCTGCTCCTGGGAGAAACCGAGGATAGGATAGAGAGATGCATCACCTAAACTCCTATGAAACAACCTCAGAGCTGGGAGAATGGAGGAGGAAAAAAGGCAATTTAAGTCAATCTCCTGTTTATGAGACACTCCCACCATTCTCACTCACCAGGCACCAGATAGTAAACCCAGGTCTGTAACTGTTGCAATTGGGCAAGAGACATGGTGCCAGCTTCAACATAGGTAGCCCCTAAAAGCAAATATATCCTAATTCAGAGCATTGAGGGTTGGGGCAAGAGTAGCTGAGTAAATCCACCTAGAATAATGATTACTCTGCTCCAAGTCTCTCAGCTATCCAAACAGTATCTGTGCGGAGGAGCCTTGACTCCATCCATCCAGCGCCCTGTTAGAGCCCCCTGCCAGGRCTCCCTCTGTGTAACGAAATACTGCTAGCAGCACTGCAAACCCCTACGGAAAGGAGGGGCAGGAGGGAAAGGGCACCAGCAGTCTGCAAGTGCTGCATGCCAAACATTTTCTGAGCCAAACAAACAAACAAAACAAAACAAAAAAAAAGAGAGAGAAGAAGAGTCACTGCAAAGGTCTAGGCCAAACACAGAGCCATGATCTGGCAAAGACTTCATCCCCTCTCAGGAGCACCGATTTCTACAGCAATGCTCASAGACTGAAATATATACTTGGCCAGACCCCCGCCCCCGCATGCGGTACCAGAAAACTATGTATGTCGCAGTGCATAGAGCCCAGCTCTTGGAGTCAGGACATCCAGTCTGCATCTTCACCTAGGACAGCCTTGGGCAAGGGCAAATGCATCTCAGCCCTAGTTTCTCTAAATGGGAAACAAAACTTTTCAGGCTTGTTTCCCATGATCTGCTGTGCAGCTGCATTCATCAACAGTTTACAAAGGTCACTGTTCTAAAGAGAAGGGGTACTGCATTTCCATTATTTTCTAACCTTACTTGTTTGCTAGGTCAATAAATCATTTATTGACACTCATACCCTTAAAATAATTCCAGGAGCCATTTCTGGAATACAAGGGAATTTGTGCTTGGATGCTGCACAAAGATTCAGCAGTTCAGACCATGTAGTGCCATTCTCTGTGACTAAAACGAAAGGCATCCTGAACTGAAGAACCCTTCCTTTCATCTCTTCTACTATAAACAGATATTCACCTCATAAGACAGTCCTGACACCAAGCAGAGCCACCGACTCTTTGTCACGTAGACAGACATGTCTGTCCCAGCCTCATGTTGCTCTTCAACGTCTGGAGTTCCCCCTTCGAGTTCAGAGATTYGCATCACACTGAGACGGGGCAAATTCTGCCTGTGGGAACATCTGAGTAAACCCCACTGGTACCTACTGCGTTCACCAGCTACTGAGAGCACTGCCGACGTCTGGCTCGGCCCTGGTCTCACCATTCCTTGCTCAGCATCAAATTCTCCAAGTCCCCCCTGGGCTCCTTCCCAAGCTTCACTGAGCCTGCTCACRAGGGAGCCCAGGAGAGACAGATGGTGGCCTGGAAGTTGCTCACAGTACATCAGCTCATGCACAAGAGCTAACACAGAGCAAGGCTATACATGACCAAACCCAGTGCAGGAGGGTCCAGAGCCCTTTCCCAGCTCCCTCTCAGCTCCTCGCAGGAGCGAACAGCTTATCCAGGGCCAGACCAGCCTGTCGCAGCATGGCATGCCAGACATCATTTGATCGGCTCATTTGCAGCCGTGCTCTTCAGGCCCAGCACCAGGAACACGGACTGCCGGAGAAGAACTTTCAGATTAGCAAAGAGGTGCCAGGAAAGGTTACCCTGCTCTGCCTGCCTGTTTCTGTTCAAACCCCCTCTTTCGCAGTTCTGACACCGACAGTCCCACTCAAAAGCACTGTCAGAAACTCAAGGATAGGAACAGCCAAGCTGCCCCAGAGTTCAGGAAAGTGAACCATGCAGGCCAGGAACTCTGTGTCCTTTTCAGCCATGTGGGGCCTGGCAGGATTCATCAGACGCAGATAGGGACAATGGCAGAAAGCTGCCCAGGAGCACAAGTCCAGCASCCAGGTCCAGTTTGTTCTCTGTGAGAGGGGAGCATCCTGTAGCAGGCATTTCAGACCATGCTGATGCACAAAGGATTTCCTCATCTGAGGGTCAGCTCTCTCTGCCCTGGCACAACACACACAAAAAGCAGAGTGCTGTTCACATGCCTCCATGCTGGGGACACTCTTGCTGGCACCCAGGTATTACAGAACAGGAAGGAAAGCCTACCTGCTTCCCGCCCAAACCTGAAATCAGCAGTACTGTGCTTTAACGGGGTATGTTTGAGAACTAAAATTCAGTGTGTCTGTCCCAGCTTGGACCCTGGCACCTCCCTAGGCTCCACTAGGCACACAGAGAGCCACAACACTCCTGCTCGCTACAGCCACCAGCCTCGGTTCTGCTCAGAGATTGCGTTGCCAAAGATTAAGCCCCTGGTCTTCCGCTACTCACTGTGCTGAAGTCAGCACTAAGCTTTCACAAAGAAAAGGCATCAGACGGGGAGACACGCAACATYGTGTCTGTCAGGACCCCGCAGTACAGAAGAAAGACCCGGAGGCCTCCCTCGGAGCCTCAGTCCCAGCTACTTTCACAGTCTTTATCGTTCTCACAAGACCACATTCAGATGTGCTAAAAGTCAAAGTCACCAGACCTCATGAATGGGCAGAGCAGAAGATGCCTCTAGAGACTTGTTATGATCCAAGTTAGCTACTGAGAGCAGAGACAAAAGGGAACTTGACCCACCTGCACATAGTCTGCCTGTGTCTAGCACTTTCTGCCCCTTGAGTGGCCACCTACGTCCACCTGACCATCTCTCAGAGATAACTCTTTTATCAGTGTATTCACACTCTTCTCTCAAGGCAGATCCTGACCTRGACAGAGCTGCAGGCTCTCTTGTGCTGCCTCTGGGGTTTAGATGGGACAGCACACCAAAACAAGCTGTCCKGTTCCAAAGACAACCAGTCCCATCCAGCTGCCTCGGGTGAGTTACACAGGTGCATTCCTCTATATACCACACCGTCACCTGCTGGCATGGCCAGTTCTGCCCAACCAGCACAGCCCTCAAACACTCAAGCTTTGAGCAGAGTAAAMGCAGTAACTGATGAAGAATGGCCTGAGCAGCACACTACTGGGAACTTTTGCTCCTACAGAGTGATGGTCCAAGCCGGATGCTGRAGGCTCAGAGCAGCAGGAATTAGGGAACAGCAGCAGTCACAAGGCAGCTCTGATACATGTAAGGATAATGGCTGCATCCAGTTCATCAGTGGGACAATCATTACCTCTTGTAAGCTGGGCTCCAAGGTGCTGATTTCTCCACAAAAAGCAAGCACTGGCTTTTGGAGAGTTAGGAGGATCCTGTCTTTAATTTGCAGCTCATGACACTTACCTGGTAGAATCACACAGGATATTAATAGAGGGATAGGAGAAAGACAGCACATCTTATACGTGGATGATCCCAGATCCCACCTACACATTACTAACAGAACTGCACATCACAGACACTTCAGTCCAAACTCTCTGGGAGGCAGACTGTCTGTCTAAGCACGAGGTGGGGAGGGAGGGGACACTTACTTGAAAATCTGACTGCAGCTGTTTGACTGGTGACAGCCCCTAGGGAGCCGTGGGACACGCAGGAGTAATTACCCTCAGCGCTGGCCCTCTCAGGAGATTTGCTGTCTTTTGCCACAGCTTGGGATGAGATGAAGAGTGATCCATTCGGAAGCACGTGCAGATGTTCCTGCTCCACTAAAGGAAACCCGTTCTTCTTCCACGTGATATTGGTCACCTGTTCAACAGGGGCCACGTTACAGCCCAAAACCACGACTTCGTTGGGCTCCAATATTACCTTCGCAGGACCAGCACTACAGCTCAGCTCCAGAGAATCCCCTTCCAACAGCTTCCCTGCAAAGAAAAGATAGTTGTTTCCTTAAGGGTTACTTTGCTTGGTTAATCATGTCCCAGTTTTGCACAGCAAAGGAAGCACAGTTCTCCATGAATGTGATCAGRGATTACAGACAAAATTCAGCCCTGCTAGATGACCAGCATCTCCTATGACAGGAAAGACACGAGAAGAATGTCTAAAAATGTGATCTGTTTCTCTAAGTGTTTTATGCAATATAGCTGAATCCAGAATGAATGCAAGCAGGGCTCTSCCTCTACAAAATAAAAGTTATTCCAGCTGCAAACCAACAGACCAAGAGAGAGTTGCACCATGTCTCACCCAGAACATGCCCTAAAGCAGGCTGCCTCCTGCAAGCAGAGGCCAGACCAGCAACAAGTTAAGCTGAACAGGTCTCAGTCTGGCCACCTTCCAAACCCACATACTCATAGGAGAGCTCCACTTCTGAAACAAGGCTCAGCATTTCCTAAAAGAATATTGCCATTAATAAAATGCATTTGCTGTTAGAGTTCTCCAGAGACACTAAGTCAATGTTAGCTGGCAGYGCTGCTTCCACACACCAGCAATTTCAATCTCCGCTGTGTTCAAACCATCACCATTCACTCTTTTTATGGCTCTGCTCCAAATTATTTTGTCACTGCTCCAATCAAAAATGTTTCCTGCCTCTATAACAAGTTTATCAACACTGGATATGAACCACATGGCTCCCTGCCCGTCTCCTATCGCAGAAGGCTACAGATTAATTTTATAGGAATTCAAACACCCTATTAAACCTGCTACTACCTACTGCTGATAAAAAGGCTGTATTTTAAAGGAGTGTGTGTTAAGCATGCAATTAGGGGCAATGACACGCAAAATTACACATGCAGGGAGATGGAATTATTTGAGGCGTGTGCTGGGAACTGCAGGTGCCCTGAAAGGAAGGGTCTAGCCCTGCCCATGCACATGGCTAATTCAGTACCTGTTGAAGCCTGTGGAGCAGCAAGCGTGTCAGATCTGCAGCAAGTGCTGCTATAAGCATCCCTGTTTGCACCAGCCCAGTGAAATGCAGCCCCCAGTCAGACCACCGAGAATCTGACACTGGCAGGCTGTGTCCCTTCAGTGACAAGCAGRCTACACACAAATCCTACGTGTCCTCCACCTGCATGTTTATTGCCATTGCTGTGGGACAGAACAGACCCTGCCCCAASCGCTCCCTAACTTCCCTGGGATGTCTAGGTTAGGAGCCCAAGGGCACGCAGGGCTCTCCCTTGAGAGAGTGATTGCCCATGGTGGGTATGAGACTCCTTCCACGGAGGTCAGAGGAAGCATAGAGACACAACAGCTGGCACTTGGGCACCTCAGCTCATTTCTGAATGACAGATGGGATGACCCTGGGTTCCTGCTTCCCTCAGTGCCTTTGATGGGCTCTGTGCAACTCATCACACAAGGACATAGATAAGGCATTTGCTCTCCTCCTGGTGAACACCCCACTTCAGATCCCCTCAGTCATCAGCACTAAGAACCAAGGAGACAGCGTCCTGGGGCTCTCTGCACACATGAACTTGTCAACCAGAGAGCCAGTGTGGGATAACGTAACGGACGGCCGAGTTTGCAAGGGGCCGTTCCCCCAGGCCCCTACGTCAAATCCTGGAGGACGCAGAGAGGCACATTTTACACGTGGCTGCGCAGAGCGCACAATGTTGCACAGCCAGCACAATATCCACGCACTGTATTTCCCTGCAAAGGGGCAGCCGCCGCCAACACGGAGCGGCCTGCGAGCCCCTGGATTTGCAGCTTACCCGCCTGGATGCTCCTATTGTGCTGCTAGCTCGTGATCTGCAGGAAGGAGGTGCAGCAGGGAATGGCAGGCGCCATCAAGCTCAGATCCGGTTATTCCCACCATGTGGGGAGCTGGATTCTGAATACATTGAAGCATAGTATCTGGATTTGGCGGTTAGCACAGTCTGGGCCAGCTWATCTCCGGTTTGGCCACCTCAGGCAGCACAGGTATTGCTTGGGAGCAAGCTGAGGAATGCCACTTTGTAGGGACTGTTACCAAAGACGCTGCTGTAGGGATAGCTCTGCACATTCTCTATCACTTCTCCTTTGGAAGACTAGCCCTTTGAGGGCCACAGCAAGCTACAAAACTTACTTAACTGGCTCTACAGGATACCAGAAGTAAGGGGAACATGAGGCTGAAAGGCTGCACCAAGTGCTCTGAACTGACAATGTCACTGGAAACCTTCCATCCAAGACATCTGTTACGAAATACCGTACGAAACAGGAAGAAATTAAGCACATAATTTACCAATAAATGTATGTGCAGAAGATGACATAGCCAAACCCAAGAACAGGTTAGCAGTCTGAAGCTGAGAAAACTTAGATGAATAAGGACAGGAGGCAAACCCTGAGCAGCAAAACCTATGTGAGAACACCCATCCGTGGAGAAGCATCTCAGGACACTTCACCAAAGGGTCCTCCCAATAATAGCTGCTCCTGGCAGCATGTTACATCAGACATGTTTCATCAGCCTGTACTTATACAACAGCTCTTTGGAGGCAGGCACACCAAGGGAAAGGTTGAGGTATGTGGCATGGGGCTACTTCTCTTCACCTRCTTTTATCATCCCTCATTACAGACCTTCTGTTAAGGCTGCAGGCCTGGTTGGGTGCTGCCAYGTGGAGCCCCACAGCTGGCTCTGCACATCTGGCTCCACACAGCCAGGTGGCCCAGCTGCCCTAGGCCACCTCACACCCACGTTGTCCTTCCCACTTCACTTCCTTCATGGGCACACATCCAGAGCCAGGCACTCCTGCTCATCACTCTGGGCAACAGCCCATATTTATGTTCTATTTTCCATTTCCTTCAGTCTGTAACTAAATGGCATTTTGCTGAAAATGCCCCTCTTTAAAAGGAGGAATGAGAAGGTATAGCTGGTTAGCTCAGGCAGCCRGGAACAGAGCAGAGATCTGCAGCGCAGCTTCCAGCACCCGCACAGACTGGCAAGAAGCAATTATCAGCCTCTCCAACTCCAGTCCTCTAAAAATCAGCTCAACAGACTTGCAGTGGAGCAAGAACAGACAGCTCCRTACTTTGCACCAAAACAGAAGAAATGGTTGTTTTTTTAAAAAATATGAAGATGTCTGCATATCCCTAAACACCTCTAAATGCCTTTCTCTAAAGTCAAAACCTACCTGGGATCCAAGCTTTTAGCCATTAAGTTAGAAAAAAAAARGGGCCAATTACAAAACTCAGTGCCAGACTACAGAGTTCACCCACAGCCTAGCCTGACAGCCTGGTTCAAGAGTCTCTCTCCTATATCAAGGGAGGCGAAGCAACCATTTGAAGAAAACGCATTTGAAATCAGACCCTTGCTGGCAACTGTTCTGCCACAGCCTGGGAACATGCTTATTAAGGTGACAAGGATCAAAGGCTCCTCCTCACCTCCAAGAGGGACCAGAGTCTGTTCCTATCATCAGTATTTAGTGCAGTCACGGAGCTGATACTGACAATAAAATCTCACTGGCTATTAATAGGAAGAAGTTGTCCTCTTTTATGCCTTCATGCCAGTAAACATCTTTGAAGTACAATAGTCACTCCTTTCCTGCAAACATGTTCCGACCCTATTATCTGCCCAGAAACAGCAAACAGYGTTTAGAGCAACCAATCCCCAGGGTATCAATGTTTCTACTTGCAAACATCTACTGCACTGCCAAGCTATACACTATCCGTGTGATGGTGAGAGCTACATGACCATACTCAAACCGCTGCTCTTTATTCCAGGACCACTAGAAATATTTCTAGACCAAGGAGCCATCCAAAAAGCCCAGAGATACTCACAGCCATCAAGGCTGCAGACTGGCTCACACTGAGCACTTGGCAGAAGACCATGACAAAGGTCAGCTTGGAAAAACCTTGGTCAGACACGTGACAATCCATCATTGCCTATCATTTAAGACAGCYCTGGGAGGCTTCTAAGCTGGGGCAAATGGATCCCCTGATACCAGGCTGCTCTGGGGAGTGCAGACCTACTCCAAATCATCCAGCCTTCCCGACTGCCACTTTGGCCCCAAAATACCGCTAGCTCTTTGGAACAGGCCCTCTGCATGTACAGAGGTTGAAACAGCAGGGCCCAGAACCTGGACTTGGTGTTTGAACAACAACAACAACAACAATCCACTATGACTCTAGTCCTAAGATGTTCAAAGGACTGTATAAACACTCCCTGATKAAGGAAGAAATACCTTCCAGGCTCGGGAAACGTAGGAGGAGGTCTGGTTCAAAACACTACATTAAATTAGCAAGGCTGACAATGAGATAAAAGTCCTTTCAAGGGAAAGGATCAGAATGGAGTAAAATTACTCCAAGTGAGATCAAAGACAAATGAAAATCAGGAATGTTAAGTGCTCACAGAAGCTGCCAACTACTTCCAACCTCCATTTCTTCACCATACAGTGACAGAAACGGATACAACTCTGTTCAAACACAAGGCCAYGCACACATGCGGCCTCCTGCTCACCTTCACCATCCTACCTGCCGGAAGTAATGCTCTAACGAGCGCCACGAAAGCCACCCACAACAGCAGCCTGCCTCACGCAGCAAACACAGCTCTTCCAATGGACCTCAATAATAATCTGGAGGCAGACTCAGAAGTCAGAAGCCATAAAGCCTTCACAGATCAGTTCAAGGCAGATACTTCRGCTGCAGAATCTTTACTTCGGAGCTGGAGAGCTTCCTCCTTTGGCTCCTTAGTGATGTAACTTCAAACTTGAAAGTCTAGCAGAACCAGAGATGTTCACCTCACAGATGTCTAAATTTGGGCCAGGGAACCCTGTACACCTTTCCCCTATGGAAGGCAACATCCCACAGTATATTCAAAGAAGGCTTTTAGATCAGAGCATGCAAATCCACCTATCACCTGCCCAGAAATCACTTAACAGCCACTGAAAACATCTCAAAATAACTAGCTAGAATACTAAAAAAAAAAAAGAGGAAAAATGGAAGGGCCAAAAGCACAAGGAAGCGTGTGGGGAGAGTGGAACAGAGTGTTCTCAGCCCATTCACTCACAGTAACCAGAGTCACACTAAACCCCACTAATGCCAGCAAATCACCCAGCTATTCTACTGCAGACAGCAGTGCTTTCAGGGCTATGAACGTATGTGCAAATCCTTACGTACACATAGATACATACAGTGTATACGTGCACACACAGAGCGTTCCGGGGAAACACAGATGTGCTGAAGTGCAGAGCATGCCCCGAAATGGAGGGTTTCTGATGCTGCAAGTTAAAAGCATTTTGCTTCCAAGAAAATTATATTCTCTGAACCCAGGCTCTGGAGGGGTGCTTACTCTCTCCTGTGTTGCTAACACCATGGCTGTATTACACAAAAATGATACAGGAGGGAAGAAAAAAAAWTTTTTTTTAAATCATCTGTGTCATCTCTTCCTCACTCCCATTAGCCCTCCACTCACCTCTGGTGTTCAAGCCCAGTGAAGTATATGGAAAAGTCTCCTGTTGACTGGCACAAAAAACAGGGCCTGCGGTATAAACACAACTTGTAACATCTTCAAGGCCAAAAACTGTCCTCTGCACTCCATGTGAACACAGCCCCTGCCARCAAGGCTCGATCCCAGATTCAAACAAGAGTACGCAACAGAGGGCATCTGAAAACTCACATTAAACCAGCCAGTATCTCCCTTTCTGAAGGCACGTCTTAATGTACAGCCAAGGACCTCTCCTAGGATCTCTCCTCCTTCAACATCAGGTGGAGGCAGGAACAGCCTAGCTTACCACTAAGCACAGAGGAAAAAAGAATAAATTCTCTTGCTTTCATGATTACAAAACTATAAACAACCACGTGAAGTGTGAGCTAGCAGCACAGCAAGGCTTGACAGGTTCCTGACATGCAATTACTCGGTCAGAGGCAAGACCCTCAGAGCACTGTTTTCACCTCCAGGACACACAGTACTAAATCTGTTGGAGCTTGCACTCCATGGCCAAGAATAGCATGGAAAACTCGGTCTCCTGGTGAATAAATCCTTTTCTTTCCTTGGAATTTAATCACTTAATGAGGAAGAAAGACCTAGACAAGCAACGTACTTGTTTGGGTGAAATTTTGGCTATCAGAAGTAAATAYGCCCTTGATCTCTGTTACACAACATAAGCAAATAAAAGGTTACTGTTCAACAGGAGACAAATGGCTTTGTCCAGAGAGAGAAGATTTGTGATTTAGAATCATAGAATCAGTAAGGTTGGAAGGGACCTCTGGAGATCATCTAGTCCAACCTCCCCGCTCAGCAGGGTCACCTAGAGCATGGTAGACAGGGTTGCATCCAGACAAGCCTTGAATATCTCCAGAGAAGGAGACTCCACAACYTCTCTGGGCAACCTGGTCCAGTGCTCCGTCACTCTCACAGGGAAGAAATTCCCCCGCACGTTCAGGCGGAACTTCCTGTGCTTCAGTTTCTGCCCATTGCCTCTTGTCCTGTCACATGGACAACTGAAAAGACTTTGTCCCCATCCCCTTGACACCCTCCCTTCAGGTACTTGTACACATTGATAAGATCCCCCCTCAGTCTTCTCTTCCCCAGGCTGAACAGGCCCAGATCTCGCAGCCGTTCCTCACAGGGCAGATGATTTAGTGATTATTTTAAAAACAAAACATACAGACAAAAACCAAACAGGGCACATTTCTGTACAAACCAGTGGAGCATCTCCTGCCTTTCTGCTTGTGTACAGCACCRAGCACTGCTGAAATCACCTGAGCCACAGTCAGACTCACAAGTCCCTGGGCTAGGTCCATAATTAAACTAATTATGTGCTCCTGAACAGCACAGTACCACATGGAAACACAGCACTGTCATGCTGATTCAGGCAACCAGGGTATGTTCCAGTTCCAGTTTGTTACTGTCATAAACCCACCAGAGAAACCCACTCCAGTTATGCACCATAGCCCCAGCTGCCTTCTGAYTGTCCGAGAACAGCTCCATCAGGGCCACCACCTTGTCATCATTCAAGCCATCACCCACGCTGACCTAAAGAGAGAAAGAAAGGCAGTATTTTCAGAGATGTACTATCTCCTTTTAGTCAAATTGATAGAGCTGGAAGAAGTAGAAGAGCTTCAGGCAAACGCAAGGCCTTCTTCAGGTCTGACCGAGGCAGAGCAGACATCAAGCAAAGCACAGGCAGCAACAGCTCTGGGCAGAACCAGGCTGTACCGCTCCATGTTCACTTTGACACGTCATTGCTGTGTCAAAGCCACTGGCAGTCTTAGGCACTCAAAAGCCAGCCCACTTTTCCTAACTATATCAATCGATCTAGTAAAAGATAACACCTCTCCCTRTGTGTTTGCCTCACCTATTCTTAGAGTGCCATAACTGAAACACTATCATTAGTGACAAGGCTGCAGTTAGACATCACAGCTTGCATGCCTCTAACTCCCACACCGAAAGATAAAACAGCACTTGCAGAGGGCTAGAAGACACAAGATTGCACAGCCTGCAGCCAGGTGGCAACAGCAGTAGGTACCAACACTAACTCTGCACGAAGCAAAAGCCTTGAAGTGCCCATGGCACTCCCCAGCCCCACGATCGCAGCACACGGAGAGCTGTCAGCTAGGAGTGGCCCCCTAGACGAAGGAAGATCGCCCCTTTCCCCAGGGCTCTGTGCAAGCAACAACCCTCAAAGAGTGCTGGCACCCAGCAAGCCTGGCACTTTGCCCCTGGACTACCAGACCACCCTTCCTGCCTGCCAGCCCCACCCTGGTTCCTGCAACACGCTGCCACAACAGCCCCCGYAGCTCCATCCAAAGAGCCACCAATGAGCAGGGCTGGGTGGGACCGTGCAAGATCTGGTCCCTGCCCCAAGGTGTCATCACCCSTCTAGCCTGCCCAGCCAATTCCTACAAACACTCATGCCGGCAATTACAAGGTTTAGACCTTCGCTTCAGGGTAGTGGAGGCCAATCTTCAGCATGGCTGAGTGAGGCTGCAGGATCAACTCAAAGACAGGATCCAGTCCAAAGTAGTTAAACCACAGCCCACTGACAGCTTCCAGTGCCTTCACGCAAAAACCCACAAACACTTCCAGCCCAAAACAAATAAACTTGCACAGAGCCAGACAAGACCCATTATAGCACAGGCCTTGGGA
This sequence comes from Rhea americana, assembly GCF_003343005.1. Taxonomy (NCBI): domain Eukaryota; kingdom Metazoa; phylum Chordata; class Aves; order Rheiformes; family Rheidae; genus Rhea; species Rhea americana. The sequence goes on along the minus strand of NW_028186401.1, from coordinate 118,351 downwards.
GATTAATACTTCAGAGAGAGCAAAGTACAAGGGTTTCTAATCTGACACACTTCCAGAGCTGACATCACTTCTAGTTCTTGGCAGCCAGAGGTTTTCCTGGGGAGCTGCTGTGTGCTGCAGGTCCCACAGCCTGGAGCCCGGCCAGTAYGTTTCCTATTCCACACACATCTGGCACTTTGGAACTGGTTTGTGCACCTTGCAGCGCTCCAGCCAAAGAAAACCTTCCAGGGAGCAAGGAAAGGTGCACAGACAACGCAAGCAGAGCGCTGGGGCGTTGCGTGTGTTCTGCAGGATATCACGCGCTAAGAGAAAAGAGCTTCTCTCCCCTCCACATCCTGCAGGAGGTGGCAGGAATTCAAACTGCAGTTAAGCCTCTGCACTGTTGCTGGTCTTAATTTATGTATTTATTTTGGATGCTGAACTCGCAGAACTCAACAGCACAATTAATCTCATTTAATCAGGAGTGAACAGTGCTGAAGAAAAACTGGAGTTATTACTTCCAAAGGGTTTTCCCCAGCTCAAGTGAGCCAACTACTGTGCCATTGTTCTGCTGAAATGTAACGTTCTCTGATGCTCTTCGTGTGTTCTTAGCACTGCAGAAAATCTTTAAAWTCACATTGTGTAATTCAAATAGCAATTATACTTCAGTGTGTCCCCGCTAAAGCAACACAAAGCACTCTTTCTTCTTGAAAACCTTATGCACTAACAACTAAAAGTCAATAGCTTGTTCTCAGCCCATTTTTAGGGCAACTGTACTTGGCAAATGATGACCCAGAACGAAATCTGGATGGAGATCTCTTAACTCTGCATTCAGGGTGCTCAGCAACATCAGCACTGAGAACAGGACTGGATGAGCTCTGCAGAAGGAGATCTCAGTCCTCCAAGGTATTTACGCACCTGACTCCCTTGATCTCTATGGAATAGGAGGCTCAAAGAGGAGCTCTGCACCCAAACAGCCTTGGGCACTATGCCTTCAGCCTCCCCATGGCACAGCAAAATAGGGCTTTTCCCAGGGAACATTCAGCAGCTCAGCTGCAATAGGGCCTGGGAGATGGAAGGGTCAAGATCCTTCCATTCATTTCCCAGAACTGTCACCAGATGTTACTGGAACTTTGCAGCTTGTAATGGCAACTCAAACAAGCTAGAAATAAGAAAGTAACAACTCCTTCGTTTCAAACTCTCTGGAACAGAAGACTCCTAAAACTGTCTACAGGACTACTGGAAAGACCATTTCATTAAAACTGGATAGCCAGATGCGGCAGAGCTATTCCAGCACTCAGCAGTTGTTTGTTGGTAGGAAACAGACCTTATTCTAATCCTGCATACATGCAGGCTAGATGGTTTATTTAATAGTGCACCATCTCCCACTGCTGCAGGAATATTTATCCAGTCAGCAGCAAGGGAGTCTCAGATCATCCGCTGTCACTAAGTGGATCTCAGTGCCTGATGAGCAGCTGGGCACCAGAACGGCACTGCGGGCAGCAGGAGCGCAGCAAAGACTGCGAGCAGAGTGTCTCGTGCTCCTGCTGGTCCCTGCAGCACGGGGCAGGGCGCGACGCGGCACCCCGGAGCAATCTCTCCCGGGCCTGTGCAGGCCCGGCAGCAGCGTGGTGCGTCAGACGCTCCCCGGCTTCCGAAGCCTCCTTACACGCAGGTACACATCCGGGCCCAGGACTAGCACTGGCAGGGCACGCTCAGCCCTGTCCCCGCACAAGCCAGAGGAAGTGTCCAGGAGCCAGCTGCTACGGACAGAACTGGCATTAGCCACATCGCGACCTTGGCTGGTTGCAACAGCTAGAGCAAGATGACAGGCCTGGAAATGCATTTTAGTCAGCAACACTACTTCGAAATACACTCTCAGGAGGATATGTATCACCCTAAAGCTTTAGGAGTGTCAGTGTCCGGATGCTCTTCTGAGCTGAGTGGCAAATCAGAGCAAACGTAGTTAGGCCCTGCTAACTGCATTTGTCCAAGCAGGTGATCTGTGCATTCGTGGAAACGTCRAAGGAGAGACCAGTCACTGCAAAAAGACCAGTGGAGGGAGTACGCTGCCAGCGCAAAAAAAGCTCTTGCTACTTCAATTAATTATAAAGATCTTTGCATCTAATAATTCTCTATGAGGCTTTGTGGCTTTGGGACATCAATCTAATACATTCTCTTCACAGTGGTCCCGTATTATATTTTCACATGTACATAAAGCCCTTCCATTTAAAAGTTAAATTAATCATAATTTATCGATTTGTTGTGGCATGCTCCAAAAGCAACTCTTACTAAAGAGCCATGCTGGGCTCTTTGTCTCTGCTCTGCTTAAACCCTCTGCTAAAAACAAGCAGAAGGGATGGCATGAAAAGAAAACAACCACCACCACCACCTCTAGAACAAATGCAATGTTATATTGCTGTTTATAGGTCTTATCTAAAAAAACCCTGACATTATCTAAAGCTGTAATTAAGATAAGTAGGTTAATGACTAGACTCACTTAGATAAAAGCAAAGGCTGCCAAAGCCGCAGGTAAATGAATATCATTACATATAAATATCATATACCAGACATCAAGGAAACAAAACACCTGAGAAGATATCCCTCTCAATATTCTAAAGACAATCCTGATGCTCCTAACACTGAAGCCAACTGCAGCTGCACATTTCAGMCACCCAGGACCAGGGGAGCCACCAACTCATGACTGATGTCAGAGCAAGGCTCCCTCCYTTAGCATCCAACCCAGCAGAGCATCAACTGTCTCCTAGGAAGGACTAAATGCTCTCATGYTTCTGTATGAGCATCAGGTTTGTCCAGTCGACATGCTTGTATCTATAGATGATGACTGCCACGTCAGGACAAACACAAAACCAGCTTTTCGGACTGAGTGCTCAGTTTCATCGAGATGTCTGTTATTCTAAGCACTCCCTGCAAACAAGTGGTCCAGAAAGAATAAACAAATCAATAGCAGTAACAACATATTCATTGTGTTGAATTGTCAACAGCGATCACAATGGTAAAGTGCTCGACTCTTTCAGGAAAGATTAAGCCTTCATAGTTTCTTCTCTCTGTCCCCAGAAGGGCTTTTGAAACAGCACCTGAAGTCTAGAGCTGCGCAGAATCTAGACTTGTTAGCCCAGGCCCTTCCTCATATCTTCTCCCCAAAGTGTCTCTCACCACTAAGAATGAACAGGAAGGGTAGATTCAGGCTGTCCCTGTGCACAKTAATACCACCACTAGCCTCACTTGCACTGAAGGACACTTACCAAGAGTGCTAAAGTGACTTAAACACTAAAACTGTTGAAATTCGGCAATCCTGCATGCTGCCAGAGCCAGGGAGGGCTGAGCCAGCTCCTGCCCTTTTCCACCTACTCCACTCCAAGAAAATAGCATGCTGAACCTCAGGCTTTGCTCYGTAAATGCCTCTGAGGAGCCTTTCATCTCCTAGTTATCATCCTTCTGTTCTTAAAAAAGCTGAGGAGGAATAGCAGAGTATCCCTGCAGAAGAGCTGCAAGCATGGCACGCTTGGGGAACTCGGGACAGAGCCCTGGGGTTGCATTCATAAATTTACAGTGTAGAGGCATATTAAAATTACAGGGCTGAACAAACACACTGGAACAATAACACATCAGAGTACTGTAATTGGCCCTGAAATATACTCAGTGAAAAATAGAGACCAGCTGCAATGCTGGAAATGCTCCTAATGCAATCCAAGATAATTATTGGTAACACACCATCAAACAAGAGCATTAATATGCTCTGATCAGAGAGAGAATCAGATGGACAGTCTGGCACWGCAGCTTGTACCTGCAAATTATGTAAATGACTTGCAAGAGCAGAGGCCTAAAGCTCTAGAAACACTAACTCTAATGAAAGTTATTAAATGCTATTTTTGTTATCTGCTGGTGTTAACATTGTAAGGCCCATTTGCTTAGGTGACTATAATTTTGCTGCTGAACAGTGGTCCAAGAAGAATAAGCTGATATTTGCCATTTTAAAGGACTACATCAAGCTAAAAGGACTGGCTTAGATTTGCATGATTTCATGAACAACATTTAAACACATAATTACTCTCTGTATTTTTTCTTCCAATGATGTTAGAGAGGAAAGCCAGTCATTTTGCTTTTGTTAGATGCAGAAGTTCCTGTTTTTATTTCATAAAGCACATACACATGTTTGATCTGCAAACATCACAGGAGAGTCTGACAACAAGAATCTCCTGTTACAATGTTATCTATTTTTGCACTTGAACTATTTAAGTTTAGCATATTTTTAGGATACGCTTTCATCTCTTGATGCTTGAGATAATATGATACAAGTTTCAGTATTATGTCTCTTGAATACAGTCACTTAACTAGAAACTACTATTATAAAATAAAATACACAGAGGTCCTTCACTTAYGGGCTATAATTAAAATTCTGAGTATGTCTTGTAGCTTCCCCCCCCAACCCCAGTTAGTGGCTTTAAGTACTCCAAATATACAAATAAAAATTACACAAAGTGGAMGAAAATTCAACTCCAACAGTGAACATTTCATCTGTCAATTCCTCATCACTATACAGAGGAAAACTAAGCATCGTATTCATTTCTGATGCTCAGGGGGGGAGGGGGAATTTTATTTTATATATATTTCAAASCACAGAGGAATGAAACAGTGTTTCCACTGCAGGGCTGAAGCTAGAACCCAGACTTCCCAGCAAATAAATCCTTGTCCTCTCTACCACGCTTCTGCCTCTGCAACTCAACTGTTACAGGCAAAATGTAGCAGAAAGCTTTGGAACAAGCCTATCAAGCGTAGCCTGGTCTCCTCAGCTTTTCAAGACCTCCAGGAACTTAGGATCTGTTTTGTAATTTCCAATGAAAGATACCACTGAGAATTTTTTTTCTTCACCTCACAAGGCTGTTGAAGTAGGGAGGATAGCCACCCCAGCTGAACGAGTAAATATTAACCCTGTGACAGGCGATCTGGGGTCACGATGCGGGGATGGCTACCTGCACTGTACTTGCGCAAGATGGACATACCTCCAGCTTTAGCAGAGGATCCTATGCCTGGCCCCAAAGACCCTTCCACCTCTAAGTCACAGGCTCAAACTCAACAAGAGCCAGTGTCATCCCCAACAACTTTCATGGTCCAGTTCACTGCCCGTTTGCTTCCTAGCAGGTCAGGCCATGCAGCATGCCACCAAGCAGAGTTGCAAAAGCTCAGCACTGACAGAAAGTGGAGAAGTGTGTTCCAGGGAAAGGAGGACGCAAGCCTTTTGACTCTGCCCTTGCCGTGGTGTACGGGGCCTGTGCTTCCCAGTATCAGCCTGCCCCAACAGCCCTAAATCACCTGCCACAGTAACATGCAACGAAGCAAGAGGACGACCTGATCTGCTCTGATCCGTTGTCTCTGCTCACACTCGCCAGTCCTGCACGAGGATGTAGTGTTGCACTTGCAAGCAGACGGATGTGACTTGAGACACTGGGAGAAACACTTCTCCATCAAATGTGCCTCCGCTTCGCAGGCTCCGCTTTCAGTTGTCTTGCCTGTCATTAAAAGGAAGTTACAACATGCCACTGAATGATGAGCTGTAATCAATACAAATAGCCAGGAGAGCCTCTGAAAGGCATGTGGAAATAGAGCTCAGCAGTGATMGTTTTAAGTGCAGGATGCTGCAGAACAGAACAGTTCCAACTCTCCAGAGTATTTCCACTATTTACACTGAAATCAGAAAATTAAAATGATATTTTACACTTAATGGTTCAAACAAGACCTGTGAAGTCCTTCTCTTGGTCCTATTTACAACATAAATGCCAATGACAGAGCAGCAGATGGTCAGAAACACTCCCCTAGAATATTCAGGCAATTCGACTTGAATCTGTGCCCAAATCATTTAACTTTAATGGATTCTTTCATTAACAACCAAAGAAAGGGAATATGGTTGCCAGGACATTAAAATCACTTTTTCAATTATACTGTTATAAAATCGAACAAATTAGCTGTAATTCTTCGTTGAAGCCTAAATGGAAGCATGACTTTATGAAAGAAATGAAAATTGATTTGGATTAGTGGGCATCAAGGGCTTTTTAAAAATTAACAAGATTCTTATGACTTCATAGCATGGCTGGATTAGCTGGAGGTTTCACTGCCCTGCGTTCGTTACCTGCCAAAGCACTGCGGCTGGCTTCACAGCAATTGCTACAGCAGGTTTTAATTAGATTGAGGGAAGAGGATGCAAAGATTGAAGCTGCAAACAAAGTTCTGGTAAAGTGTCTGAATTCACCTTCAGCACCTGGTCCAGTTGGGTCTTGGCAAGAACTCAGGAAAAAAAAAAAAAAATCAGAACCTCTAAGCTTAAGCAGGATTAGGACAGTAAGCTGCATTATTTCGCTTGTGGTAGTCTTACTCTAACATCAAGGAACAACTGCACTTCACAAATACAACATTAAAAGAGACAGCCCACAATCCTTGCCACCAAGAGCTCACAAGCATAATGCAGACTGTTAAAAAACATGTAGGCATAACAATGAAAACTGTAACATGAAGCAACGTGGTCACACCAGGAAGGAAGAAAAATTACTTCTATATTGTGTATTATGAGCTTAATAAAAAGCTATTTACTGAGCAGAGCATATACTGTCCTGCAAGGCTCAAAACCATGAGATGTAATTCAGAGATCCATCCTCTAGCAACTTGTCCACCAAGTATTTGGCAAACACATGCACACAYGGCATTTAGAGAGCACTCCTGGAACCCAGGAGAAAGCTTTCCTGCAACGGAAAACTTGGGAACAGGAAACTGATACCCAGCAGAACGGAGCAGAAAACCAAGCCTGGGGCTTTCAAACCTGAATTGGATAGAGCTTTGCAGAAAAGTGTGCTGCTGGGAACAATCCTGTTTTGACCCTTGCAAGACGGACAGCATGTTCTAACGCACGCTCCACCCCGAACATCTCCAGGGATGAGATACTGCCGAGAGCACCTGCCAGCTGGCAGCACTTGCCTTTCTGTAAGGTAAACACAGCAGAATATTTCAAAATCATTTTTATGAAGTCTTGCAACACCCAGCACTTTAGATAACTAAATATGAAATGCTGATCTTAAAGGGGGGGGGTTATTTCTACTCTTTATTGCAACACAGTGGTTGACAGTTTGTATCAGTAAAAGCTGACTTGAAAAGTTAATCTTTCTTTAGGCAATCCTGAACATTGCTTCCTTGCCATAATCATGCTGACTTGTCGCCCTAYGTCAAGCTTTCAGATATGTCACCAGGTAATATTTTCCAGCAAAGGAAGAAGATTCGTTCTCTCAGAGTCAAGTGTTGTATTGTAATCACCGTGGGTTTCCATGTGCTTCTTAGCGGGTTTTTATATTTAAGAACACATCTAAAAAGCATCTAAAAGCTCTTTTAATGAGCTAAAAATTAGGGGATTTTGCTTGGTTTTCTACTGTAACTAATGTCAATATTCAGGCTAGTAGGGTAGCAATTATATAAGCAAATGTAATACTCACAAGCAAGAGCTTTACCTCACCTAGGGTAGTGGTCTGAAGAACACTGAGTTAGAGTAGTTGAAGAAAGGACATCCCTAGATGACTCTACCACGGACAGTGATCTTTCCATAACAGAGCAGAATGGGCTTCTCTAATCTGATGCTACAGGCTGAAGGTGACTTAAGCAATGTTATCTTTCTTTTGCACTGCAGTGGCATAGGAGCATGCACATGTAAAATGACCATGCCTCTGCTGAATGACAGCAAATGCCAGGGTAGGGAACAGCAATTTCCAGCTAAAAGCATGGAAACTCCCTGACCCAAACTGCCCGCTCCAACCAGCCAACACAGATAAACACATTCAGCTACACACGAGAAGTCTGGCCTCCCAGTCCCACACCACTCCTAGGTGGAAACATGCAGTAAACTGGTACTTCTCAGCCCCATGTACATGAACCAACCTGTTCACCAACTGTGATTTAAGAGCTCCTTATGGAGACTCCTGAATATTCATTCTGACTATTGTCTATGAGAAGCAGCTTATTATAATTATTAGTAACAATTATACAACTATTATATATGTTAATACATGTCAACAGAGTAAGAATATTAATATATTCTCTACAGAGTATTCCACAGAATTAATGAGATCTTAGTAAGATCAGGCTCTCTGACATCTTGCTGACACCTATTTCTAAGCAAACTAGTAAATTCAGTGTGTGCAAAGCAGGCAGTGCACTGGCTTGTAACTAGCTTAATACGTGCAAGTCAAAAGGACACAAACACTGAAGAACAGAGGCCGGAGCCTTGCTCAGGGCAGTGGTGGAAAAGGCAGAYATGCATTTGTTTCTGCTACCTGTGTTACCCAGCTACTACCCTCTACCACGGGGACAGGCAGATGGTTCTGAGCAGCCAAGTCTAAAAGTACCCCAGCTGTCTGCTGCAGCGAATGCCAATCAGGCCTGAGAGCTCTTTGCCATTGCCACATTAATTCAAGCATATCACAAGGGCTGTCCTTATCTCCAGCCCCATCTCCTCTCAAAGACCTTCAAGCTTGGCAGGGCTGTTAAGCTCCAAATGGAAGAGGTTTGGACTGCAGTGAGGCTGCTGTTGACATGATAGTATCTTGCCAGTGGGCCTCCCATCCTCTGACACATTCCCATTGCTCTCAGGCACCAAGAAAGAGAAATAAGCTCTCTCCAATGCACTGAGAAAGAGATCACAGGGAACCTTACCATACAGCAGTCCTAAATGCAATGAGATGTGTCCCCAGGAACCTCAGACACAGACAYAGTCAGTGAAAAATCGAAGGCAACATTTATGTTATTTTGCAGCCTACCTCCTCCAGCACAAGCTGGGGGACTTGGAAAGAAGAGATAGCTTGCGTTATTTCAGCAGCAGACCCTAAAAGCCCTAATTCTACCATAGTAAAGTCAAGAGCAAAATTCCTGCAGATTGAGGGCGAAGGATTTAGCCCTAGAGAAGTTAGAAACAAAAGCAGCATCTGTGACTAACCCACGAGACCCACAGTGCACAACAGTGTCAAAACCACATTCACGGGGACTCGATGCTKCCTCACTGAGAAAACAACCCCGGATCTCTTCTGTTTGCAGATCCTATCTCTGTGCATGCTTCTCTCCTCCTTTTGTTCTTTATAGGATATTTGCATGGAAACGAGAGCTCCATTTCTCAGCTGCTCATCTCCTCCCGCTGCTTATTCTTCCCTAGCTGAAGACACACTATACAGCGAGTCTGCTTGCATGCAAATAGCCTCGAAGGACTGCCACAGCAGAACAGGGAACATGAGCACTTCCTCGAGCTGGKCTCCAAGTCCCCACACTAAAGAGATGTTCCATGTGCTTAGAAACCATCTCACCATTTTACAATTTTGCAGAGAAAAGTTGCTGTGCAAATGGGAGTATTCACTGGGAGATGTAAAACACCTTTCACGGAAGGCAAGCGTTCCACCTCGAGACCACGCCGAGAGCGTGCAACCATAGAGRACCCAATAACAAGCACCAGCCTGGGAAAAATCCTGTTAGCCTTTGGTATCCTTGCACTCAGCACAAACGTGGAATTTAAGAAGAGGAACTGCCATAGAGAGATTCAGACCCCCTCAAAAAACCAAACCAAACCAAACAAAAAAAAAACAGCTACAGGAGCTCCAAGTTCTGCTCTTACCCCTGCATCTTCCCATGAGTTTTGCTCTTTTATAACCACATCACTATTGTTCCAACCGCTCTGTTATGCGAAAAGCCTAACCAAAGCGGGAGGCTGACAATGACCTGCTCCGGGTATCTAACTTGGAGCGTGAGCCAGACGGGGCTGTCAAAGGGCAAAGAATACACTCTGGAAACAAAACCTCTTTGTTCCTCTAATTTTGTTCCAGTTAAGTCAGTTCAGCTGTTCCATATAACCAGTAAAAAACATACAGCATTTCCCAAAGTATTTTAAGACTTCAAAGTTGTAGGTTTTATTCTGACAGTTTTAAAGCATATAGCTTCTTTTTTTAAAAAAAAARRRGGGGGGGAAGATTTTTGCATTAAAAACAAGGCTGTTTAATTTATTAAACTTTAAAACAACCACTGCARCTCTACTTTTATCATGGCTTCAATTAAAATGTTGTTTCTTGAAGACAGCTAACAGCTTCTGAGGGAAAAAAAAAAAAGTGTTTCACTGAGAACACTTTCAATAGACTCCATTTGTTAAAGCTTGTGAGTAAAAACAAACTCCAAGTTTGTTGGCAAGCTTGAAACCAAAAGTGTTTTAAATTGGCCCAAGCTGCTGATCTGAACTCAGAACTCCCCAGCCTCCAATGGACGTATTCACAAAAAACATACATTCATACCCCCCCTACACACACACCCCCCACACACAGCCCCTCTCGTCTCAAGTGCCAGCCTAGGCCACCACTCCACCCACGCCACCGCAGCAGACCTTCTCCCACCGCACAGCAGCAGCTCCCAACACTCAYGCTGCAAGAGCGGAAACTCCTCCGGGAAGCAGCCCGGAAGAGCCAGGCAGCAAGCTACCAGGCCTCAGACCGGAGAGATTTACCCTYGGAGCTGGATCTGGTCTCCACTTGGGGCTGTGACCCCAAAAGAGCTCGGGAATGGCTAAGTGGGTGGTCGCTCCTATATCCTTACACAAGGATGCTCAGAGTTAGGCAGACACCAGCTTGCTGGGTAAACTGCACTGCAAGGGTGGGAACAGGCAGCAAAAACCTCTCARATGCTCTTTGCTGAGGAAAAAGCTAGGAAGCAGCAGCAGAGACACGAAAACATTATTCAGACCTAGTGCCTGGCAGCTCAGCAGACAAGGGAGAGTCTGCTCCTGCAGATCAGGAGCAGTCTGTTCCAGAACAAAACCTTTCTACATAGCCTAGGCAACAAATCTGACCTTTTCTTCTACAAAAACCAGTCAGCCCACCACTGAACTCATTAACATGGGAGATCTGCCCCTCAGAAATGTTTTGTTAACAGTCTTGGGGCCAAACCTGTTTTGACGCTGATTCCCTCTTGTCGGGAAAGYGCTGGAACAGCTTGGGGACGAGACCTGTGCTGAAATCAAACCTGTCTGAACTCTGCCCGTGTAACATGAGCTTCACACACTTGTGCTGACATTGTCACGACACCAAACAGGAGCCAGGCAAGCAAGCGAGAAACTTGTGTCTTCAAAAGCAAACAAAAGGGAGTTATAAAAACYAATTAGCTGTTCATGCTCACTACTGTGTTTCTTTGCAAAGTTGTAYTCACATCAGTCATTCTGAAGCAAGTACAGCTCTGAGGGCTTCACACAAACAGCGCTGGGTGCACCAGGCATAGCCAACTTCATGGTGCCAGCAGCACAGGCTTTAATCCCAGCATTTTGAGGCCAAAGCTCTACTCACACAGTTCACAGTGCAGCCCACAACCAGCTGTGTCAGCACAACCGACAGAGCGGGATCAAGCAGCCGTGGGGAGAGAGCTCTTAAGCCTGTGATGCTGCCAAATGCTTCATATCACAGCCCTGTGTATTTGCATTTCTGCTTTGGGCCCCATCTGTAGTCTCCCGTCCATGTAAAAGCTGTCCTCAGGGAGGAGAAAGGCCACTGTCCATTTGTTCAATGCATTTCAAGYGCATTCAGTTTCAAATGAACTAGGTGGTAAAACTCCTAATGCTAATCTTTTCAATGCAATTCTGAATTTCTTGTCATCTGCGGGTAGAGAGAATCAGAAATGGAAATATCTGGTCCAGTGACTTCATCAGCGAGTGCCAAGACATGAGTGCAGCTCACAAGCTCTGCTTCCCAGCTCCCAGTCCTCTGGGCAGCCCCACAGCCCTACTATGAGAAGCCCAAACACTTGACTCTTTTCTCAGCTTAGTGGGAAGCACTGCCTTACACTTCAGAAAAATTGTCTTACAAAGCAGGTCTCCACATGYGGTCTCAGTTAAATCACTTAGCAATAGTACATAAGGAATAAAGTACCTTCAAAACACAGTTACATCCCGTTCCAGAAGTTTTAATGGGCCATATTTTTAGYCCAAGAGCAGCCCAAAAGCCAGTACAGACATAATGCAGTACAAAAACTATGTCACTGCAAAGCTATTCCATTACACGCCACAGCACTCCTTGCAAAAACAATTTCTTCCACAAGCCCAAATAAGCTGCTGTAAGGTTTTCCAGGGTGCATAGATGTAGGGCAGCCAAAAAACAKCCCAGTAAATCATGTAAAAGTTGAGATCCCAGAGAAAGAAACCAAGAAACACAGGAGTTTRGTCCCTTTCAACATACATGTCTCAGCAGAGGTCACTGCAGTGAATTTGAGCTGGAGGAAGGCCAGGGCATCATGCATGCATCCACTCAAGATCCCACCCGGCTCCAGACAGACATACTCAGATGCTGCCTGCATCTCCAACACTGCAAGAAGCAGGAGCTCAAGCGAAGTCCATACATCCTTTTCTGCCTTTTGTTACCTGCAGCACTGAACTGTCCAACACAGCCAGCAAGGTAACTGGCTGGCAGAGCTGCACGTGGAGCAGCACAAGGGAACACAGCCCCTCCCCAAACCACAACTATTTTAAGAGCATCCTTCCTGGTCCAGTCAGGGTAATTCTCTGCACCACCAACACCTGCAAGTCACAGACATGGAAGACAGTCAAGGCCAAGCATCTGGTGCCTCAACCTGCTTGAGGCTCGTGGACACAAATGTGGCAAGAGGGGACACGCATGGGCCTTGGGTACCTTCCCCACGCTAACGCTGGGGCAGAGCAAGCACAGCACACTCGCAGTGTTTGCAGCTGTGCTGAAAAGTGCCCCAGGCCATGAGCACCAGTCTGTGCTCCAACTACAGGCCTCTTCTGCCACTCTGTGAAACCACAACAACGTTATTGATTTAGTGCAATTCTGAGCAGGGTTAGGCCAGGAGCAGCTAAACATCCTCCTGTCCTGAAGGGCCACAAACCAAAAGCCTGCCCTTGGCAAGAAGCACATGGCACAGACAGCAGAAAATGGGCATGGGGTGATGCTGATGTCTGTGTTTCATGGGGGTTACACGGGTGGATGAGGTACAACCCTGGATCTCAAAGGGATCTAAAGACATTAAGCACCAGCCGCTTGGTAATTTCTCCCTATACCCAGGCACTCGAACAATCCGGCAGTCTCTGTTGCATGTGGCTCAGCCCCAAAGCTTGAGTCCTGGCTTGGATGCTGTGCTCTGATCRTCTGGGAGTCGTCCAAGGCTCACGAGCTGCAGGCTGGCTGCTCCTATCCTGCCCAGCCAATGTGCTATCTGGAGCAGTTTGAAAATAAGGCTAAGGAGAGACACTGACACAGCACCAATCACTCACTGTCTGGGGGGGGGGGGGAAGTCTGCACTGCTGCTCCCTTATCTCTGAAAGATGAGCAAGTTAGAGAACCCTCAGAAAACATTAGGGAAGCTGAGACCCTCAGACCCTCATCTAACTCAAAGGGGCAGCATGAGACTTTGCTGGCTTTCAGACTGTACACAGAAACTATGCACTGCTTTTCTGAAAGCTGCTCCTCCCTGCATACTCTGGAAGGGAGCTGGGGTAAGAGAGCTCCCCTACAGTCCTCATCTCCCTCAACAGGGGAGAAAGAAACTGCCCAAGAATCTGAAATTGGCTTCTCATCTGAATCGTCTCGGCTCCAAAGCCACCTCTGGAAAGGCATGTTTTCTCCTACAAGCCCAAACCATTCCAATTTGGTATAGGATAACAAGCCGTTAGTACCGAGCAATCATGGTATTACATTGTTGTTTTACATAGCTATAATCTCACCATTCATCACTGTTTGCTTTCAGGAAATCTATTCTTGAAAGGTCTATAAAAATTATGAACTCTTGCTCCAGTTGAAAACATAGGCATTTCTCTTCTCTAGTAAATCACATTCCCACACTAGTAAACACTAGCTTGTAAGAAACATCTTTTGTTTGTTGAAAGCAAATGACACATGGGCTTTTTAAACAAAAAAGAAGGTGGGCAGCTGAGGGGACCAGACAGAATGGTTCTCAACAGCTCTGTTTTCCAGACCAGCTGCTAATCTGGAAGCACAGAAAGGGAACACGATACTCGGGATGTGCAAGGATTACTCAACTTCGCATACTTACTTTACCCTGCAATCAGTGTTCCGGATATTCAAGCCACAGGGAACRTTATTAGGAATAAACAAAAGTTTTGGAGACTGGCTTCATCTACAAAGCAGTACTGGGAGTTTCACTACAGCCATGCACAGAAAGAAACAGCATTTGCTGAGCTTCTGCGCCAGCTCAGCCTGCCACAGGACCAAATCTGCCCATGAACCTGCTAACAGGACAGTTTTGAAAGATGACGCTGAGCCCTACACCAATAGCCGAGAGAGAAGACCAGAGAAAACAGCTTTTACAGATTCCTTGCTGATTAGACACCTGCAGTATTTGTGGAACAAGCTACTATCCTCAATGCTTTTTGGCTGTGATCTTGCCTGTTCCCATGGAGTAAGGGCACTATGGAGACCCAAAGAAGATCTAAGAAAAAGTGTTGAGGATGGAATATATTTAAATATTTCTGAATTGTTGAATACCTTAAAGGTCTTAATCAAAGATTTTTCTCATCCCTCTGCTTTCTACAGATGATCAAGGTATCAAATACACCTGGACTCCTCTTCCTTGTCTTCTTGCTACACAGAGCTTACTCTTAATTAGAWTTTATCTGCCTCAGAAATGGACTTCCATACACAAGAAACATACAGACACCTCGTTAAGCCATAAAGATATGAATAGAGAGAGTCAGTATCTCAACTGTCTTTTCATAACAGCTAGTGGAAGATTCATTGTATCTGAGCATAAATAAGTAAGTCTCCAGCACAGTCTCTGAGGTGGTGTGCAAATGCATGGCTGTCCCTCACTGCCCACACACATTTCCCTTAGGCTTATTTCATTTTGCCCACAACCTTTGCAGTTATAAGGCTCACGTGCACCAAATTAGCTATTCAACAACCAGACAGTCCATCCATAGAGAGAGTGGCTAACAAAAAGGATCAATCTCTGCAGCAGCAGCAAGACACTGAAGTTCAGAGGACCTCTCTGAGGCACCACCCAGCATCTTCCACCCAGGGTGGAGGGAAGCCCAACAGGCCAAGGCATAGCAAAGTCCATACTGCCGCCCAGCTTGACACAGAAGAGCGTTGTCCGCAGCTGAAGGGGAAAACAAAGCTGTCCACCTCTGTAGCTCTGCCTCTAAGTCTCCCAAAAGAGGACCAAAACTGCACTCTCTTGGGAACAACCCTCTTGGTTTTGTTCCTAAAGTTAGTTTATGAAAATGCTTCATGCAGCCTCAGCAAACATCTCCTCTTCCCCTCCTGGTCGTCTCTGCCCAGCTCTTGTCACAATCCATCAGCAGCCCCTGTCAAAGCTGTGCCCCATCCAGTTGTTCACTTCCAGAGACACCCTCGGGCTATGCTAATGGAGTCTGCAAGCTCAGGATGTGTTCCKTAGTTCACTGCCCCCAAGCCACAGCTCCTTCTACTACTTACTCCCTTTCTCAAGTTCACAGTCTTCCTCTGCATCTCTCTCCTGTTAGAAGATGAATAGAGGAGAAAGGAAAAAATCCAGTTTGTCAAACCCCACATACCTGAGGATGGTGGCAATTACACGAATGCACCTAAAATTTCCTGCCTGATACTACTATTGAAAAAGTTGCATGCACACAAAACAAGCCTGAATATTCCTCAGGGACAGTAGATGATACTTGTCCAAAAGGCAGATTTCACATACATTAACCTGCATTTACAGTCTTGATGATGGGGGGGGGGGAGGGTGGAAACACACACACACAAGCAAAACAAAACCTACTCAGCCTTGCAGGCGAGGCCTTTCATGACCATCATCCAAAAAAGGCATTTACAGGACCATGGCTGGAGTCCAGAACACAGCAGTTTCTGATCCCTTCCTATTCACCCCCTTCAGTTCTTGCAGGAAAGCCCACAGCACCTGTACAGCTGGGGAACATGCACACAGCCCAAGCCAGCCGGCAAAGTCAGAACAAACCCTCTGCACAAGCCTTTTCATGACGCCTTTTTCTCCTACCTTTGTACAACTGGCACAATACCTAAGTCTCCCTGACAGCACATGGACTTCCCTGCTACTCACAGCACAAATAAGATAATTAGGCCAGAAATCTTCAAAGCTCTGCCACTGCTGCTAGTAATGAGATTCTGCAGTTCACCTGGAAATAAGAGGTCCTTTGYAGTAGTTAAAAGCCTGTGTACGAATACAACTCCTCAAGAAAAAACAGTCTTCATACAAAGAAGCCAATGATACAACATGTCTGCAGTAAAACACAAACTACAAGCAGAGAAATTGTTGTGTTCATCAGAGACAACTCTTTTACCTTGCTGTGTGTTGGCTTTCTCCTCTGCAAAAAACAGACCAAACCACATCTGTACACYTACCTGAAGAGCCATCTGCCAAGGAAACCTCAAAGAATGCTTCTGCAGGAGCGACACTTTGACACACATCCCAAGACACACTCCTTCCTCAGACTGCACTGAAAGCTTTCACAACAAAGTTCACTGGGACATATTTAAAACTGTCTGTCTGTTTTTCTTTGTTTAATGGACTTTTTAAAAGTCTCTCAATTGCTCTCAATTTCTCGACAGGCCGTGGTTCAAGTCTGCAGCATCTTCTGGACAGAATGTAAAGTGCCGTAAGACACGTCAGATACAATATTGCTGTCAAAAACAACTCAGGTTGTCTTACCAGGTACCTGAAAAGTCTACATATCTAGTGTATTTCTGCTCCTTGAGCTTTCCAGCTCTCTCTAAAATAGAAACTGTCTCACAGAACCACGGCAGCAGGATATGGGTTTGTAACTTGCCATTTCAAGAGGACAAGAACCAACTCTCACTCTCTGTATAGTTACAAAGTCACCTACACCAAGAAGAAAAGTCAGGCTCCTGCTCTTTCCCCTGCATTTCTGAGGTAATTGCACAAACCATGAATTAATGGGAAATAATGAGCCAGCACACAGGGGAAGAGAAGACAATTCACAGCAGCAACAAAGAAAACTAACAGGAAAGCACGTTTAAACAGCTCACTGCAGAGGACTGTCACTTTGAAACTGCATCGCTCCAAGAGAGGTTCCGCTTCCAGGGGAAGATGCAAGGACATCAGAGCACGCACACCACCCATGCTACATGAGAACACAACAGAAGCTTGATGGGGGCTTAGACCAGACACTAATTTTGCACACAGGGCGGACAGCATGGGCAGTCCAGGCACAGCACTGAAAGCTGTCCAGGCCCAGGCTTGTCACCCCCCACGGCATGACCTCTAGGAAGTCACAAAACCCATCGAAGCTTCTCTGCCCGGTTACAGGCTGCAGTTTGTAACCCTGGCTCCCTCCATGGGTGTGAGCTACATCTGGCTTTATCTAGGCTCGCTCTCCTTTTTGTTATCGCTTAACCCACAAAGGTACGTTATCGCTACAGCTAGCCAACCAGCCTCACCTGGACAACAGCAGATAAAAGTGAAAGTTTGGGAAGGAGACACTAAACAAGATAAAACAAAAACGCGAAACTGTAAAGTCACAGAAGCGCCCACAGCTAAACAGTGGAATGATCTTACCAAGGACTTGACCATGTCAGGACTCTGTATCCTTCTGGCATAACTTCTCATCTAGTTGAGTTTTAAAAGCCAGCATTCAACCGTAATCTGGAAACTCAACTTTCACTAGAAATGCAAAGTGAGCTCTTATGGCTCAACGACCACGTTAGCAGGAACAGCAAAACAATATCCCTATCTGTGGCTTCTGGGATGCACTGGAAGATGGGGAAGCAGGAGCAGTACTGTCTTCTGAAGATTGTTAGGACACAGCATAAGAAATCCACCCTCCCATTTCCAGATTTAAACTTATTTCTATCATAACAACAGAGAGAAAAYGACTATCACAGCCCCGATTCCAAAATCCCTTGCACTTAATTGGCTGTTTAATATTCCARCATCTACAGTGCATTTACCTACTGTCAGCATGGGTTTCTCTTCAGAGCATATAAATCTTTCCTTTTTCCTAAGCTGCAGATAGTTGAAACCTGACAGTTTGAGGACAAAGCAATAAAAGGACTGGGTCTGCTTCCAAATAGTGAAGGACACGTTGACAACTCTTCTCTACCAGAGCAGCAGAAAGCCTGTCGGAGCTGTCACACCATTCTGGGGCCTCTCCTGAACCAACAGGGACTCATCTCAGATGTGAGGCTTTTCCTTRCCTTCTCTGGACTTTTGCTTATTTCCAACAGAATACATCTAAAAGCAAGACCCCAGACTTGCATCAAGATCTGCTCAAGAATCACTCAATTTATCCCATAGTGATGAGAGCTTTTACTCCTGGGCATCAAATTGCTGGATGAGCACCACAGGTGGAGGTTGCTCTGCATCAAGGAATACAACCTCTTTTGTTAGTTAAAATAGATTTATTTCTATTAATCTGGGCTAACTACTGCTGCTCTTCTTTTAATAAGGTCCTGTGTGCCTCAGCACAGGAAAAATCCTCATCTTTATACTCAGGCAGTTTGGGGATATTTTGAGCAACTCTTTCTCTATTGTAAGGAAGAGGAAAATGATCACACAGCATCCCTTAAAATGCAACCAGCTCTCCAAAAGACACATCATCATTCTCATGTTCAGGTCAGTAACAGCCTTGCAAAATCTCCCTGACTTCATCCAACTTTTACTACTGCTGAGCAGGGATTAGCATTAATTGAGCCCACCCCATGTTAGCCAAGGATTATTTATTAGTCACCAGCCTATAATCACTTGCACTTTCCAACAGAGAACTTGTACACATCGCTCAGATAGCTGGCRGGATAATCCACATCACATTTTACATGAAATCTACGTAAAAAACACACATCCACACCCTTGTCTTCCCCCTTCCAAAATACCCAATTAGTTCAGCTTAGGAAATGCCATAAAAATTAATACTGTGAAATTTCCAGTCTAACAAGTTTCTGATGAGAAGCAAATATTTCCTATGAGGACAGATTTTTTTTAAACCCATAAACTTTAAAATATACAAACATGTAATCAGTTCTGAAGAATTTTCATTTACAGATCTGCACATACCACATACTCATCTCTATATTCACAGTACACATACACGTGTCCAGCACCGATGCCCCRTACACAGGCAGGCATAGTCACACCCACACAAGCACCTACCCAGATATATTTCCTACAGCATCTATTCCACCATCTCTACAACACAGCTGTAGTGTACTGCCCCACATCATCTGCACACCTCCACTGCTAACATACCCACACTCAGTCCCTCAGAGAGGTATTTTTAATACCCCATTTAACAAATGAAAAAATACGATGCAGAGGCCTGCCCAAAGTTACACTTAAGTCTGTGGTGCAGTTTCCTAAACACTCAGTCCTATTGTGGATCCTATTTCTGATTTTCTGATGTAATAYCCCCAGCAGCAGCACAGAAATCTGCCTCTGGAATTCCTCTATTYTGCATGTACTACTCCAGTGCTTCTGGTATTTGGATGCCTGCTCCGAAGATTAATGTCATGGTTCCAGGGGCTGTCAATAGGTCACCCAACAGAGCACAGCCTCCCCAGAAAAAGCGTGTGCACACCACTGCTGAGCAAACACAGGCCTCCGATGCCTCACTGCTGCTTCAGGGAAACTTGCTTAGAACAGCTAGGCAGAGGCAGGAGCCATTTACACTGGAAATAATGACCATGTTGTGTAGGTGAAGTGGCAAAGGGCAGAGGTATCTTCATCCATACCCTCCATCTGTATTTGAAGCATTGATGGAGTACATGGCTGAGATGTCATCTGGTAAAAGCTGCTGTAGGAGTCTAACAGTATTTTTCTATGCCAGTACAGCCGTAGTTTTGAACTGTGAGGCATGATTCCAGCTTAGAAGACAGCATTTCTCTTTAAAAAGCCATACGGAAGCTGCACACRCATGCCCCATCCTGATTTTGCCCCYGGTTTCCTGCACAGGAGAGCCCTGCTGCAAAATCAAAAACCTGCCTTGGCAACGGTTCCAATGTTCACCAAAGAGGCGCTCTCAGAGCTGAAGTTTCTCTACCTTTCCCTGTACCTGGCTCTGGTTCAATCACATCTGGAAAACCACATCCAGCACCAGCTGCCAGAGCCAAAAGGCAGCTCTCAGCTGAGCTGCAGGGGAACAGGTGCCCCTAGAGACTCCCAGGGTCCAGAACCAAAAATCAGGCTCTGAAGCCAAGGATTTGAAGCGAAGTAGCTGAGAAATTTGTTTCACTGAGCGGTACCTAGCTGCTACGGAAAGTGGGGCTTTTACTTACCCTGGTGCTAGCTATGGAAAGCTAAGATTAAGAGACAGAAAACAACTGTAACAGCTGAAAGACTCAAGGACCTCCACATACTCAGCTTAGTAAAGGGGAGACTCGATCTCAGTCTGCACATGCACTCACAGGGAGGAGGGACACTTGATAACAAAAAGTTTTTCATACTAGTAGACAAAGATACAACTATAAAACACAGCTAGGTTAATCTAGACTGAACACAAATGCACACTGCTGAGTGAGGATATCAAAGCAGCTTACTGARGGGCTGTGATGGACAAGAATTCACAAGACATTTTTAAACCAGAAGTGTGTGTTTCTCCTAAAGAGATGCTCTTGTTCAAGCACAGCCATTGAAACCAAAGCAAGAAACAGAGTCAGATTCCTACAGCCTGCTGCAGCCAGGAAGGCAGCGCAACCACCCTAACCTTAAACCTATGAATCTACCCAAGTGCCCTGACTGGTATTAAAAAAAATAATAACAAATGAAAAATAAAAAAAAAAGCAAAAAGAATTATTTGACAGCTCAGCCTCATGCCCAGATGCTGAAGTGTTACTGAAGCCTTTCACTCCGCACTTAACTCCCTCTGATGCTAAAGAGAAAATTCTGGCAGCAGCCACAAGCATTAACTAAATGGGAAACTATTCTCTGCCAGCAGCTGGGAGAAACTTCCTTCTTTCCCCACTTTGTACGTAAAGAAAACCCCACAATAGTACTCGAGGTAATGCTGCTAGCCAGATTTTTAGCTGACAGACTCTTGAAGAAAGCCTCCAGATATCAAGCCTGCTCCTAAGGACCCTCTGCAGGAGGATGACATTTGACTTCAGGAACGTAAGGATCATCCCCTCCAGGAAAGCCCACTTTGCTTTCTGCAGAGAGAAAAAAAGAGTAAAATGGGAAATAAATAAGTTGGATTTATTGTGACCTAAGAAAAACAGGACTAAGTAATTTTGATCAATATTTTGATTTCTCTAACAAAAGCTGCAATCAGCACTGACATAAACAAATAGTTAGCAAACTGAGAGTCGGGGGAAAATCAAACCAGAGTTTCAAAACCCTTATCTTTCTATCACAACAATTGCCACCAATGACAGTAATTTGCATGSCTAATAAGCAGTATTATGTTTACAAAATCATTCTTGGGAAGGAGGAATCTAAACAATTTTTGCCAATCCAGCAAAGGAATTATTGGATCAGATGCTAGGCTTCTTTTCCCCTTTTATCCTGTGTGTGTATTTTGCCAAGACGCTTTGCTACGCACTAATGCATGGGGCCTTTGCAAGTGCTCCACAATTACTTGCCACATTCTCTAGATTCTCAAGTCTTTGCCAGAAGTGGAACTGGTAGGGCATGGAAACGAGCTGCAATTGGCCCCATCTCTTTGGGTCATTACAGCTAAGAGAAAGACTAAGTTTGTTACCATCTTTAAGCAGCACTGGTATTTCCAAAAAGGTAAGAATGTGTCACATCTGCATACAAGGGTCATGCTGAAGTTTTTCACTAGATAATCTCAAAAAATAAATAGATAAATAAATAAATAGATAAAGGAGAGGGGGGAAGAGAGAGAAAAAAATAGAAAATAGGGACAAAGATTTCCAGAGAAAAACAAAAGCCTTCTCAGTTTCGTTAACAACAAATCAATAAATACTTGACTAGTTTTCTTTTAATAACACACACAATTCCACTTTTTTCTGGAAAATACATGTGCCTAATTTAGAAATTYGATTCAACTAGCAAGTTGAGAGGCAGGGAGAGAAGTCTTGCATTAAGTGCAAAACTTCTGGTTATTTTAAACTTCTTAAGCACCACTGATGCTTTTCAAAAAAAGATCTCTCAAAGTCCTGGGTGCATAAACAGCCAGGTTTTGCAAAAATCCTCAGTGGATTCACAGAGCACAGCACAGGAAATCCATCCCATTAAGTAACGACCTCTTTGGTCACACCAATGAACTTGATCATCTGTCGACAGTCAATTTGGAAACTATCAAGGATATGCATTCCCCAGTGCAGGCAGTAATACGCCAAGCAGGATCTTCTTATTGCCAATCTGCCACCAGACAGGCATCACTTCTGCATCTTGGGTTTGCTCCACTTCTGCCCCAGGTCCTGCCATCCCTGCACCCTTCCCCAGGAAGGCTCTCTTTGAGCTCCCATCAGTCTGGGCTGAGAGCAACCTCTGGGGATGCTTGCATTTCCTTAATGTGATGCTGTTCCGGAGACATCTGCGACACAAGCACTTCCCATGAGTCAAATCCCTACCAGACTCTGCAACGGATACAACTTTGCCCACCCAGCACCCAACTCCTTAAAAAGCTGACAGTGTTTCCAATCTCCTATGTCAGATGGGCTCACACCTTTAATRTTGACAACACTCCCTCAAGAAATCCACTTGACAAGGAAACTTGGAGGAAAAAATTTAAATTAAAAAATATGTAGCATAGAATAAACCAGGCTATTCAACGTCTCTAGATGTTGTTCCAGGCAACTGAGTCTAAAAYGCAGATACAGATTTTTAAATAATTTCAAAACACCTGATAATGGAGTCCCAGTGGACTACAGTWATTGCTTATCATAACAGCGATAGAGTATGTTTATCACCCACTGAGACAAACTGCACCGTATTATTCTCTGCTGGACTTTTCAGATAAAGCAGATCCACACCATAACAGTAGGACCCTATGGATTAAGAGCAGGAGAGGATCTAACTCAGAAACAGAGACAMCAAAAGGCATTGCTGGACATGGAACTGAGGAGTTCATGAAAACATGTGCAAGTGAGAAGCACCACTACCTGCATACTCATGAGCAAAGCATTTTGACATCTGCAAATGAGAAAGCATTAAATACACACAAACAAGGCTGCTGACAAGTGTTTGGGTTCTCCTCTCCATTTAGGAAAGGAAGGGCTCATTTCATGCAGATTTGATCTCAGCCCCTACACAGGCATTTGTCTTCCCTCAGGAATTTCTATCCTCAGCAGCTACCACTCTAGCAGATTGCTACCTCGCTGAAAGTAAACACTGATCTGCTCTTCCCCTCCATGCAAAGGCTCTGTTTCTCTTCAGAATGAAGAAAATTCAATGAGGTTTCAAGGATGACTTCAGCATGTTTGTACAGACGGTTAGACAAACTAGCAAGAGCTCCTCAATCCTCCCCTCCGTGCCTGGTGTGGGGTTTAGCATCTTCAGAAGGGCTCATGCAAATATAGCTCCCAAACTCTGTTTTATGAAGACAGCAGACACCGTTTGAACAGCTGTGGATCCTCACACCAAGAAGCTGTAAGTGAKAAAAGCAAAAATAGCACTTGGAGATCACCAACACGTGAAAATTTAATAAATGCAAGAAATCTACTTAGACTGACAGTGTTCTTTGTATGTTCATAGTGCACCACAGCATCTTCTGCCTAGCAGGAGCAAATGAGGAAACTGAGGCAGAGAGAGCAAGGGATCAAAGACAAGAGAAAGAGCTTGTGTCCCAGCTGCTCCAAGGGCTATCTATGTTTCTGTGTTTGGAAGATGCTCTCCCAGTCATAGAAGAAAGCAAAACAGCTACCAACCCCTGGGATGTAAATGCTGGTAAAACAATATGCTTTAAAACATGATGTTAAAGGGCTTTAAAAACTAAAATAAACAGGTGCTTTCAAGGACTTGAGAAGTGATTTCCTGCAGCTTTGTGTTTCATGACTGGATTATTCTGTCCTGTCCTAACAAGGTACAAGTTCTGTTCAAAGCTCTTCCTGTACTTGAAGTGCTTCAGATTTCTCCCCACATGGGCTTTCCAGTGTCTACAATCACGATTTCGCAGCCTCTCCTTCAGTTCATACAAAACTGGATCTCCCTTCTTTATTTAGCTGCTTGTTTTCAAAATCCCTGTAGAAACACGGGAGTTCCAAATTCTCCACAGCTCTGGTCAAGCTGGTTGTGACTGCCCAGCAGGCCCAGAAACTATTTGGAGAAAGAAAGGGAGATGGACAGACAGTATGATTACAAAAGCCTCTTTTCCTCAGAAAACGAGGCTAAAAATACTGTAGACAGTGGGTCCAGTTCCCCTCCAGAAAGCAATGAAATTGCACCAGAGTTGATTTTGGCCCAATATGTACTTGGCAAATACTGATAACAAGGATTTACTATATCCCTCCTGGACTGTAAAGCAAACATTTGCTTCCTACAGATAACAAAATGACTATGATCGCTCTGGGTTTGCAAAGGTTATGGTTCCTTCCTTCACCCAAAGCAGGCCCATGATTCTTGTTGTCTGAGCAAAAAATCCCTTATTTGCAACACCTGCCTGTTTTCCCCTAGGTACCTACTCACCCCATGCAAAGACATAGTTAGAGATGAGTTTGGGATAGATTCCAACAAAAAATTACAATGAGATTAAATATTAATTCCCATTTTAATTATATAACCATGACTAGGCTTAATGGTCAGGCAGCCATTAAACAGGAGAGAAGCACGTAAAGTGGATGAGAAGCATTTCTTGTATTGCAAATACCTGGACCCGTTCACAGGCACATGGATTTTTCCCCAGAAGACGAGCCAGCCTTTGGGAGGCCAGCTCCAAGAGATGCACAGTTCAAACCACCCAGCAATCACAGTACCAGGAGTCACACGCAGACTTCTGAGCCAGTATGGGATAGCACAGCACACCACTGGGTCAGCACCATGTCCTTGGGATATATGATCTTCTTCACCATAGCATATAAATAACTGTGTGCTAAACACTCATTGATGGATTTTATCCTCTGAACACCTCTAAGCACATACAGCTTCTCTATTTCTCTCTAAGAATGGGCCCTGAGGACACCAGAGCAGGCTCAAGGACTGGCCCAGGATCACCACAGAAACCTAAGCAAGACGTCCCACATGCCACAGCAACACCCAATCCACCAAAGCAGTTCCCAGACTCAGCTTGCTCTGGCACCCTGATGCAAATGGGACCTGTGCTGCACCGCAGAGGCTGCCTCCAGCTCCGAACCGGACTGTGAGCACACATGCAGAGAGAACCATCTCCCTTCTTCCCCAGGGACAGGCAGATTGCCAAACTTCTTTTTAAATTATTACTTGCGCCGCTTTGAAGTGGCTTGCGTACCATTAGCAATGCACACACTCCCGTACAGGGCCCCCTGCAGTAGATCAAACTTTCTACAGCTGTCAGTAGAAAGTCGGCTGCAAAAAGTGGGAGAAACATCAGAAAATCAGCTGGTTCTGCTTTACTTTAGACTTCAAGGTGGTGAAATGAGACAGCATAAAAAAAATGAAAAAAAGAAAAAAAAAAAAGAAAGAAGCTACCTCTCCATAAGAAGCTGCAGGGAAAACAAAAACATAACCAAGCCTGAGCTGTTTCTCTCAGCCTGACACATGAGAAGAGAAACAGGGAAATACCAGCCGAAACATTCTCCACTTTTAAGCAGTCTAAGCTGTCAGGGCTTTAAGACTAGCTGTCATGACAGGCACAGTACAACGGCAGCAAGCTCCCGAGCAAGAGACCTGCGCCTAGAAACACGCCATGGGCAAAACCTCACTAATGTGGTGTGAGGGAGAGTAGGGCTTCGCATAAGGACACTGTCAATGCTCCAYGGGGGCAGGAGGAGTTTCAAATAAAAATGGAAAAATTGAGGATTCGTAGAAACACCCCYTTCCTCCTCTGCTCATTCTGCCTCCTCCCAACCCACCCCACGGACGGACGAGCGACGCTGCAACTATACAGTCAACAGGGCAAGTGAAATCTGCATGCAGGTGACGTTCTGCACAGCGCAGGCTATCGCGGCGGCGGAGACGTGCGATCTCCGAACAATGGCAACGCCGGCTTCTCCAGGCAAAGGCACTCGCTGCATTGAGCACGCTGCAAGGTTATGCAGCCGAGAAGAATGCGACAGGAAGAATAAAACAAATCGGGACTAAGTTAGGTGATGTAGAAAAAGCAAATCTGTTCCCCAGCAGCAAAGGGACCTGACCACAAATCTAAATGACATGAACCCAGATAGATTTCAGCTGATCATTCAGATGGAAAGCTCAGCCCACTTCCCACTGCAACATCCCCCTGTAGAGAGCACCAAGGAAAGCAACCAGCACAACTCCCTTGCTAGAGTCAAGTGAAGGGGGGGAACCCAGAACCACAACCCATAACCCCTTCTTGCTACTGGAGGGAAAAAAGCCCTGAAGCAGGTCAGCAGAAGGCTTTCAATACACAGGATCACATCCCCCAGCTAGTGTAAACTGGCACCATTTCCATCAAGTCTACAGGGTGGAGTGGGGGAGAAGGTTTTCCAGCCTCATTCTCTCAAGTATTTCATCCCTGGAGAGGCTTGAACCTTGGATCAAAACCCATGGGCTTCAGGATCAAATGCACGCTTCTCCAAAACCATTTCAATCTCCTGCCAAATTAATCTCATATTGAAACAAGTCCATGTTTTTCTTTTCAGAATCAAACCCACCTGTTGGAAAGCACATCCACATGTACTGAGCTGCACGTTCACACACTGCACAAGCAGATGCACACGCTACCTCTTCACACCACACGTGGCCCTTTGTTATAAAACAAACAGAAAACAGTTTTTACTAGTTGCCTAATTACTTGCAAAGACAGAGAAGCCACAACCGCTAATTCCTGCAAAGCACTTGAAGTTTTCCTGTCGAAATGGATTTGCAGAATAACATCCACACCCCACCACCAGCTCTTTAAAATCATCCTCCATTACTAAACTTCAGGATCCAGCTAGCCCTTCGCTCAAACACACAGGAAACACAGCTCCCACCCATGCTACCAGATAATCTGCTGGTAGGGTCACAGCCTGCCATCCATCTAGGAAAACCCACACACACCGATAACAGCGGACCATTTACATGGACCGTTATTCACTTCTACACGCAGCCCCAGGAACACTGCACCTATATCATACGGTAACCTTAACCTTACAAAGAGCCTGCATAGCGTTCCAAAAACGCCCTGCAATCACCCACTGCATTATATTTCCCCCCCAAAAAGGCTATTTCTGAAACCAAAGGGGCTGAGCATCCTTTATGCCATTATTATATTCTGCTGAACCTGAACGAACCGCCAAAAGGAATAAAGCCGTGCAATGAAACAGGGATGACGCCTCCCCTTCGGTCTCTGGTTTAGGAGTGTCTTTTAAACAAGCGATTCTAAGGGGGACAACACGGCACACGCTTTCTGGCGCAGCTCTGCCAACCGCACACCTTTCCAGTCCTCTCTCGGAGACGCGTACAAAAGCAGACGCACGGGAAAAAGCCACGTATCCAAAGGTCCGCAACTCGGACGAACGTCGATGCAAACTTCTAGGGCAAACAGAGAAAGTCAGCGAGCCGGGGGGAGCGCGGCGAGTACGTGCGCCCGCACGGAGCCCCTTACGTAACCGCTGCAAAACGGCGAGAGGGAGCCGGCTGTTACTAATAACGGTTATTATCAGAGCGTTCGATTGATCAACCAGATCGGAGCGGACGGAAGGACGAAGTTGGGACGGGGCGGCAGGCGCCGCACCTGGGCCTGCGCCCGGGCAGCGCCGAGGCCCCGCGTGGGTCTCCCGGGGCCGGGACCCCCCTTTGGCGCCCTGGAAGCGGCCGCCAAGGAGGCGCCTCGCAGCCCTCCATCGCCCGGCGCGAGGGGACGAGACGCGGCCACGGGGCCTGAGGGGAGACTCAGACCCTCGAGGGGGGCAAACAGCACAGGGGGGCGAAAAATGGCCATGGAAAGGGGGAAAGGGCCAGTGAGGGGAAGCAAAGCGGCTACTGGGGGGAGCGAGAAATTACCACAAGGGGGGACAGCGAGGGAGGTGAAAAATGGCCTGGGGGGGGGGAGAGCAAAAAGCGGGCGCTGGCGGGGGGAGAGGGGCCAGTGAGGGGGGTGAAAGCGGCCGCTGAGGAGGCCGGAGGGACCCCGAGGAGCCCAAAAGCAGCCRGGGACAAGGGGCAGCGCATCCCGGCGCGGCGGCCGCTCGCAGCCCCAGGGGTGCGGCGGCGGCAGGTGGCGCGGCGGCCGCCCCACTCGCGACCGTGGGCTGACGGCGGCGGTGGTGGTGGTGGGGGGAAGACCCCTGCTCTCTCTCCCCCTCCCTCCTCACCCACCTTGCACGGCCAGGACGGCGAGGGCGGAGAAGCAGAGACAAAGCAGGTCCTCCAGCGCCATGTAAGCCGCGCCGGGCGCCGGGAGCAGGGGCCGCCGCGGCCGCATTTAAGAGGGGAGCGCGCTCTCCCGCCGCCCCACCGCCATCTTGTGCGAGCGCCCCAGCCCCGCGCAGTCCGCCGCGGCACGGACGCGCGGACGGAGGGAAGAAGGAGCGAGGGAGAGAAGGGGGCGAGAGAGGAGGAGGCGGCGGCGGCGGCTGTGGGGCTCTGCCTTTGTCAGCGGGGCTCGCCGCCGAGCCGAGCCGAGCCGAGCCGAGGGGGCTGCCGCCGCCCCCCCCCTCCCCGCTCCTCCTCACGCGGCTGCCGCCCGCCTCCCCGCCCGCCCTCGCCAACGGCGGGTCCAACAGGTTGCGGAGAGCCCCGGGGGCGGCGGAGCCCTTTTCCGTGAGGGAAAAGCGCTTGGAGAGAGGGACGGGGAGAGGGTTGGGGGCGTGGGGGGGGGAACAGCCCCTCTCCGCGCGGGGCCGGCGGCGCAGGGAGGGCGGCAGGTGCGGGGCCGCGCCGAGGGGCCGCCGGCGCCGCAGCGGGGGGGCCGAAAATAAATGTTTTGTGGCGATCTCTTTTTTTCTTTTTTTAATGGAGGGGGGGAGAGGTGGTCGCCATCGCCTTGCTGCTGGCGGGGGCAGAGAGCGGCTGGCCCGCGTGGGAGCTGCCCGGCG
Organism: Rhea americana; assembly: GCF_003343005.1. Lineage (NCBI taxonomy): Eukaryota > Metazoa > Chordata > Aves > Rheiformes > Rheidae > Rhea > Rhea americana. The sequence continues at coordinate 89,282 of NW_028186401.1, read as the reverse complement.
TGGGCCGCTGTGGCTCGTCAAACAGGCACAAACGGTTTGAAGACACAAATGGTTTGAAAACGCAAACGGTTTGAAGACACAAATGGTTTGAAAATGCAGACAGTTTGAAAGCATCCTGCACACATGCCCTGTCTCCCTGCATGGCCTTCGCTCCCAAGTGCAGCTCCGCTTGGCCCGCGCCGGGCGTTCGCCGGACTCCTCATGCGTGGAAAATGCGTGGCATGGGATTTTTCTTTTTTTTTGTTGTTGTTCTTTGTTTTTAAAGCAAATAAAACAACACCGTGCAACCTGTCCGTGCGTAGAGGCAGCAGGAGCGCGGTGGCGGCTGGCGCGAGCAGGTCGGCTCGGAGGCGGCCTGCGGCGGGAGAGGAGGCCGCCCGGCACCGCCCCGTGGAGCGCGCTAGCTATGCCGAATATGGGGGAAAAAAAACAAAACTTTTTTAATCCAAACGCTCCCATTTGTTATCTTGTTTAACAAAATACGCAAACATAAGTGGAACCAGAAAGGCTGCGTGGCGGGAGGCAGGTTCCCCACGCGTACAACTGCAGCGCGGTGCTCGGCGCTGCGGGTGCCGCGCGGTGCTGCGAGCCCGGCTGGCAGCCGGCTCCTCCCTGGCCAAGAGCGTTTATACGGAGGCTACAGCAAACCCTCTGGCCCTTTCTCTGCACCTATCTAAAAATCAGGCAAGTCCGGCACGATACAAATAATGAAAATTGGTGCCAGTCGGCAAAGTACGGTGCTTTCTGGCTAACGGCGCCTGGCCTGTGCTGCTTACTGAACCGGTTTGGGGTGAAAAGGAGAAGCAGGCGCTGGCCTGGAAATCGAAAGACCCAAGTCTGATTCTTGTCTTTGCTTCTTGCTTGACTTTACAATGTCRTTTAATCCTTCCATGACGCTTGTTCATCTTCCAGCATGTCAGTGGGAATAAGAATTAGACCAGCGTTTTGACAAACTTGAGCTTGCAACAGATRTGTTCCCTCTCTCACTGGGAAAAACACTTAAAAACCAGAACCTGAACTGTGAGAGTGCTGGTAAGGTGACGTGGGGCAACCGGTTCCTTTCACGCTTACAACACCTGCGTGGTGTGCGAGTGACACCCACACCTGGGCCGATGGGAGCAATGCTCCTCCTCCCCCCCCCCCCCGGGGCATTTCTGCCCCTAAACTTACAGCAAGCGAAAACCTGCTTTCTTGCGCTGCACGCTCTCCAAAGTCACTGTCCCTGTTGGCTGGGAGCGTCATCCTACCTTTCCGGAGTTGCAAACCTTCAACATTTTTGAGCTGAGAAATTGTGAATAGCAAAGAGTAGTAGCATCAGCAAGCGGCAGGTGTTTGTAGTTCAGCTTTTTCTTCCTCACTTGAGAGAGGTTATTTCTGTCCTCCAAAAACAAATTTGGTGAGACAGGTGTATGCACAGTACATCCTGCCCATCTCTCGGTTTGTATATGATCCCAGCAACACAGAGGTCATTAGGGAAATCCAGCAGAAGCCCCTATAAACTCACCTCACTCAGCAGGTGCTTTCCCCATGCAGCCAGCCTGGAGCCGAGGGGAAATCTGGAGAGGTTATGGGCCTTAGTCAAAAGACTTAAAACCAATGAAAGAAATGAAAGTTAATTCAAAATTAAGAGTGATACAATTTTAAAGCAGAATAGCTGTTTGTTTTTTTAAATCACCATGTGGATATTCCTATTCCAGACTAACATTGTTTTCTATTCTCCTTGTTTAATCCACTTCACACTGAAGAGAGTTGCTTAAATTTGGAGTAAGGCACTTTATCTGCAGACTAAGAGTGCCCCCACAGACCACTGATCAGCAACAGCAGCCAAGCGACAAATCCGCTGCTGTCAACCCCGAACGCGCCGAAGTCAGAGCGCATTGAAGCTTTCGTGCACGCTCTTACTCGAAACGGCTTTCCTTGCCGTGCCCTCCAGGCGCGGGGGTATCGCAGCGCTGCCCGAGCAGCTTGGCCGCCAGCGCACAGGCAGTCGGGGCCTGAGAGGTGTGGGACYGTGCTTAGGTTCGTCCTTCCCCAAGCAAGAATAAGCATCTTATTCCTGCCCTAACTTCTGGCGCTCTTTGATTCAAGGCAGGTCTCTGACACCGAGATTGCAGTTTTGCGATGGATTTAAGCTGTTTTAATTAGCAGAAGAGGTGCCACTGTGCTGGCCTTAGTGCTTGAATGAGCCTGGAGGAAGGGATGGAGCTGGAAACTGAACTGGCAGCAGCAACGACAAAGTCAGTGCTCTGCTCCAGCTCCTCATGCAGCCACCCAAGAGACTGTGCCAGCRCGAGAGAAACCTCGGGGATCTACAGAGAGGCACGAGGCAGCTTTCAGTGGCAGCACAAAGCTGGATCTGCTCAAACTCATCACAAAACCCACAATCTCGGCCTTCCCAGCACAGGAGTCCCTCAGGGCCCTTTACCACCAGGACCTTTTCCTTGCCAGGCTGCTTTGGGTCTGGCAGCAGCTTCACGCTAGAGGCCACGGTCGCTTCCAGACGAGGGCAGTGGCGGCGGCCTCCTGTTCTGCATGTGCGAGCAATGCCAAACAGGAGCAGCTGGTTGCGCATAATAACACGCATTGTGTAAGTGAGCAACACAATAAGCAATTTGCTCGACAACCCAGGGACATCAGGACGATTCTGTGTAACAGAGAAGAAAGAAAAAAAGAGAGAAAAAAAATGCGATGACCAAACCCTAAGGGAGCCTCACTATACTACACATTCATTTCATTRCGCTTGCTCTTATAAATATTTATTACACATACTATCTCATCACTCTTCCAGGAATGGGTGTTGTGTTATTGTTATACCCAGAGAGGGCTTTCCCTCTTCCTCTGGTGCTGCTGCAGGCAGCCGGCAGTTGCCAAAGATAGATAGGGAGCAAGAGTGTGACATTAGCTGTGGAAACCGCCACTTAAAACAGGGCTTTGGGGCAGATATTGGCAGGTGCATTGTCAGGCRGGAGAGGGATGGAAAAGACGGCAAGTAATGAGCTTTGGAAGCCTTGTGTTTCAAATACGGTGCTAACGATAGGGATTTCTGGAGCGWGGGCCCTGCCTCTCGAGCGTGGACCGCGAGTGAACAGAAACTCTTCCACTCTGTAAATCCTGCGTGGATCCAGGATGGGAGAGTTGTGATCTGCTTTTAGCTCTACCACTCATGTTGCTGCCGGGATTTCCTCTGTGCCCTGTTCCTGGCCCTCTTGGCTGATCACTGGGCCGAGTCACACAAGTGAGGATTTGCAGAGTCAAACGATAACTTGCCTTATGCAGCGAYGCCTCTGCCAATTCCTTGGTTGAGACTAGCGACTTGGGCTGAATTACTGAAGTGTAATTCGGGAAAACATGCAGAGACAGTCCAGATATAGAGTAGATTTTAGATTAAATGAATCTGTTTCACTTAAGTAAGTCTCCCTTGTTGGCATATTCATCTTTTTTTTTTCTGCATTTTGTTAACCAGCTTGTTCACTGCCAAATGTAATCAAATAAAGATCTACTAGAAACATCTCCATGTGTTACAAAGCAGCTGCATAGAGCATCACTGTCTTGTAAACATACATGACCATGAAAGACAATATTTGCTCATAAACAACATCTGTGCACGTCTCCAGCACTTACCAAGGCCCAAAAGAAGTTTTGATCCCTAAACAGTCTGAATTTTATACCCTGCTACAATGCCTACTAGCTGTGGTTGGTTTTAGGCATAAACAACACAAGGAGCATCAAGGAATACCGCACAGCCAGGGCCGCCCCCAGGAACACYGCTCAGGCTCCTTTGGAGCGGCAAACGGGATCGCGTGCCAAAAATAAAGCTCTGTTCCAAAGTTTTAGGAGACCTCGGGAGCTCGCTGCAAAGCGCCACGCTTCGAGCACGCAGCGGCTGCCCGCCGCTGGCGGCTGCCCCAGCTGTGCACAGGACG
>NW_028186401.1:52145-85158 GCF_003343005.1 Rhea americana | reverse complement strand
TTTTAATTTTAGATTTAACTTTAGATACAAAATTCTGTCCTTCTCCGGTATTTCTCACAGAGCCAGAGGGCCTGACGGTTTTATACCTTCCCACTGCTGCATCAGGAAGCCCCATTGCCGATTTCTTCCAAGCAGCCCCCGGACCGGGCAGGCTCCCACCCCACCGCCCCCGCCACGGGAACGGGAACGGTTCCTATACTTTTCCTCCGAACCTGCTGGTTKGCACCGAACGCCTGGGCTGGCGTTRAGAGCGTCCGCAGCGCCCTCGTCGTGCGCCGCAGACCCGTCCCATCCGTCAGCCTGCTTGGCAACCCTAAACAGGTGACGTGGTGGTTTATTTGTGGATTACCGCCCACCCGGGAGGGCGGCTTCGCGCCGTCGCCAGCCCTGCCGCGCTCGGGCCGCTGTGAGCGATGCGGCATTGCTCAGCGCTGGTTTCTGGTGTAAGTCCCCGTGAGCGTCGCAGACCAGCGGACTCGGCGAAGCCGAAGGCAGCACAGGGTATCAGTAAGAGAAATAGTACCGGCTGATGAAGACTATTCAAAAAAAACACAGCAAAAACGCAATGTCCTCAGAGTTATTTTAATGTAAACCTCTCCAGCCAAAGGCCTGCTTTTACCTCTAATTTATAATCAGACAAATCTGTGATTATCCTCTGGTTTTCACTCTGCTTTCTCCCGTTTGTGAGCTAATTTGATTTCAGATAAACACTAATTAACACAAGAGGTCACCACCACGGCCAGCAGGCACCGCTGCAACAGGCATTCAAAACCATTAAGAAATCGAAAGCGCTTCCACTCCTTCCTTTGAACTCTCCAATTAAAATTTTCACAAATAAAGYGATTGTTTTACACCTGCTTCACCCTCGGGGAAGAGAGGGCAGCGAGCTAGGAGCTCGTTGCCGCTAAGCTGATCGGGTTGGGGTCCCTCCCCCCGTGGGAGCGCCTGCTGCCCTTGCTCTCCGCTCGTCTTCCAGCCCGGGAAGAGAGCAGGGTTGTCCCGAACGTTTGCAGCGCAGCTATTACCCCGATGGGCCTGGGGCACGCGGAAAGCAGAGCGGCGGGGGGCCTGGGGGCCCTCGCACAAGTGAAAAGGGGYGTCAATGCCTTTCCTGGGAAGCTGGATTGATAGCCTGTAGGAAGGACTCGTGAAGTGTGTGTGTCTCTCTCTCTCTCTGTGGCTATTTAGGCAATTCCCCTTTCGAAGATGAAGGAGAATATTAGATTAATCCAACTGCTATAATAGCATTAGCTCCTGCTTTTAAAGAAAACATATTTTATGGTGTACGTACCCTAATGGATACAGCCTGTGGCTGCAGAGGTCCTGGACGGTGCCCTACCAACACCCATGCCAGGCTCTTTGGAAATGATTTTGCCCGTTTCCTGGGGGGCAGGTGCAAGATCAGCCTCGGGCGCCGGCCCCGCGCCGACCGCCCGCACGCAGAGCCCGACGCCAACGGCCCGAGTGCACGACGGCATCCGGCTGCCTCTGCTGTGCGTGGGGGGAGCTCGCTTAAACYGGGGAGCAAGGCGAATTACCCGGAGCGCACGGAGAAGCTGGCGCGGCAGCTGCCTGGCCCGCACGGCCAGGCAACGTCWGCCCTGAGAGCTGCCAGCCCAGCGCTTCCTGGAAAAACTAGACCAAAACCCCGGGTGTGCAGCTGGGATGGCCTGCCCGGCAGGGAGGCACGGCGCGGGCGTATCGAGCCGCCCGCCTTGCGCCGCGTTTCCCGGGATGCTGCTTCCGCCGCGCCGCCGCTGCCCCCGGATTCGCCGCCGAGCAGATCCGAGCCGCCGATGCGGAAGCCGCGCTACCTTAAAATGATCATTTTCCCTGTCGTTGTGCTCTGAACAGCGCAAACAGCACACGGCTGGGCCCAGGATTTAATCAGATTAATTAAACTGCACTGGTATTAATTTAAATTACAAGTGTCGGAGAGCTCRGCCAAATCAAGTGATTTATGGACCATATCAATCTAATTAATACCACCAACTCTTAAAATAAAAACCTAATAAATGAGTTTATTATACAGATGTAAGATCAACTTATTAGCTTTGGGGCTCTCGTGACATGGCCAAGCTGACAGAGGTTTCACATCCTCGTCAGGAGAAGGGCTCCCCCCCCCTTGCCATTGCTGCATTTTAAAAACATATATTCTGCGGGGCGGGGGAGAGGGGGCCGCGCTGCCCCCGCTGCCCCGCCGGCCCTGGCTCCGCGGGGCGCTCCTCGCACGCTTTCCCTCCAAACTGAGGTCTTAACGCTCGTTCGGGCTGGCGGCGTCGCGATGACGACGCTCCGCGATGAAGCGGGGGGGGGGAGGAGGTTTCTGGGGCGCATCGCGGGGCTGTTTGTGGAATAAGCACGGAAGGACGATGCCGCCCCGTACGGCTGCGTCGCTGTCATTTATCCCAGTTGCAAATCAAGCGGGCGGACTGGACCGCACAAGACCGCGCYGGGCCGACCCGCCCCGCTCTTTCCTTCCCTGCCCTCCCCTCCGCAGGCACAAAAAACCCCCGTGAATTAGCACGAAGTCACTTAAGAATGAATGAGGTTGAAGAGGAAAGGATCGGAAGCATGAATAGCTTTTATCGAGACGCTATTTTTTTCTCTAACCGCGAAGCGTGAGCGTTACCGCAAGCCGTGGGCGCAGGCGGCRTTCCCGCGCGTGCTGAGGGTCACCAGCCCGGCCCGCTCGCAAACTGCCGCCTGCCGAACCCGCGGCTGCTCAGCACGGTGCACGAAAGCAGCTGCACGAAACGCCCGCGCGAAAGCCGGATCCAAGCCAGGACTGTCTTTACAGGACGTAAAACGGCTGAATGGCCTGGAAATGCGGAAAGCTGTTTTTTGCTAAATGCCAATGGGGAAACGCTACGTASGTGTAAATAACCTCTGGTAGAAGAATCAGGCCTGGCCCAAAGAGGACCATAAACTTTGCAAAATTTTTACCTAGTGCAAGGTAGTCGCGGGGCTGCTCCCCCGCGGCCGGGAGCCCCGCGGCGGCCGAAGGGCGGCAGCGCCGCGATTTCTGGGCTGCCGCTCTCGGCTAAACCACGCCAGGCTCCAGCTAACGCTTGCCTGACGCTCTTCCGTCGCTTGCTTCTCCCGATGAACACGCCGTGCCCTCGGCGGCGCTGACGGTACGCTGCTCTCCCTGGGCAGCGCGCCGCGTTTCCGAGCCCCCCGCTCGGAGACTTTCCGAGCAGTCGCATTTTGCAGAAGAAATACTCCGCGTCCTCGCCGCGTCGAGAACTTTCCTGTCCCGAAGCTGCGCACAAAGAAGAGAAAAGGCTTTGGCTGCTGTCCCCARCTCGCAGCGATTCGTGAAAGAGCGCGGTAAAGCAGCCCTCCTTCTAGCGCCTGCCAAGTTTTTTGCTCGTGGCTTTTCCTCATGCTCCCATTACAGTTACCTTATGGCTGGCTGCTGTGTGGTAGCCCGCCGTATTTACTACTGGCTGCTTTATTATTAGCCACGATCGTCTACTAGCTAGTTTTCTTTCCCTGAGCCCGCGTTTCAGACCGGTGACGCTCAGAAAACGGGAACGCACCGAGCTAAAACCGAGCGACCAGATCCAGCCACGCTGCGGAGAGCTTCCTGCCTGGGAAAAGAAAAGAAGGAAAAAGGAAAAGTTGGCAAAACCTGCAGGCTGCAAGGAGGCTGAAAATCCTGGAGGAAAACGCGCGGGAATCGCCCGTGGTGGCGGCAGCGCTGCAGCACRGCCTGGTCCAAGCTGAGCTCGGGCTGCAGCTGCGCCGAGCCGGCGCGCGGCCCCGGGAGAGGCTGCTGCCTTCCGAAGGCGCGCTTTAGGCGCGGGAGGTCGAAACGCTCCATTTCTGCACACCTGACTTAGCATCGCAAACGGGGTTTTAATTTTTTGCTTTAAATAAAACACTGCCAAATAAAATTTTGGAAGGTTTAATTCAACCCATCTCAGTTTTTCTCCCTCCGGAATTTCATTTCGAGGAGTATTTCTTTGCTGCTTCGTTTTGATCCGTTTCAAATAGAAGAAATACTGAAATTGCGAATTCGCTGCAAAAATGAGCAACCTGGCTCGCGTCCAGCCCCAGTCAGGCTGCGTGGGAGGGAAGCGGGGAAGGATCCCGAGGGCACCAGAAGACACTTCTCGTATGTTCCTGGGAGCCCGAGCGAAGCAGCTCCTGCTATTAATACAGCTATAGGCAGAGACAGATTGGGAAGTACGGTCCAGCTGGAGAAGCAGCTCAGCCTCGGGGAGCAAAGCGCAGCCGTTCGATCTCAGCTACCGTTCGCAGTTTCTTTCTTAATCCCGCCAGGTGCAGAGGGGGTTTATTTGGCCCAGGCGGCGMGCTCTCCCCGGAGGGACCTTTCCCTCGCGCCGCCCCAGGCCGGCGTTACGAAACCGCAACGTCAGAAGCAAATCGCCAGCCCYGAAAGCACAAACCCCGTCCGCAGACGCCGGCAAGGCGCCGTCGCTCACAGCCACGGGGCTGGTGGCTCCTGGAAGCCACCAGAACGGCGGCTGCTTGCACGCAGGTGAAAGACCACGAAAATCCGGGCGCCGGGGAAGGCGCTGGGCGGCCGGCCCGGGCGCCACGGGGCACCCCCGCTCCCCAGCACGGCTTGGAGTAACTTCCCCCGGCAGTTACTCCAAGCCAACACCTGATCTTCCTCTTCGTATCAATTTACCTAACCCCAGGGGACAGGAAAAACAAAACAGAACAACCACCACCACCGCGACTGCAGACAGCTGAAAATGTGTGTGTGGGGGGGGGCATTTAATTCAGTTTATTTAGCAGCATCTTTATTGCAACAAAAGGCTTTGTAATAAAATGCAGCAAAACTAGTATCTCCTCTTCACGTGATTAAAAGCCACGTAGCTAGGAAGGAGGGGGACGGCTGGGGACGACGGGGGAGCCCGGCGCAGGGAGACGCGCAGCTCCGGCGGCCGCTCCGCGCTCCCGAGCTAAACGCCCGAACTTCTGCTGCGCAGAACATCCGAGCAAAAACCGCCGGAGGATCCTTCTTCCCAGCCCAGAGGCTGGCCCCGAAACGGCGAGGGCACGCGGCGAGGCCCTGCGGGGCGCCGCTCCTCCGGCGAACGGCRGCCTCGCCGGGCTGCTCCTAAGCAGGGAACGTGTTTCCCCCTTTAATACAACGCACTTAGCTGACTTAATGTAAAACATCAAGTAATGGTTTCGTTAACAACCATTCTGCATTTTATAAAAACCAAGCAATTCTAGGAAGTTACCGCTTACACCTTCGTCCGAAGGAAAGGAGATGACTGGAAGCGGAGGGGTGGGCAGCGCGCCGGGGGAGACCCGGGCGCCGGGGGAGACCCGGGCGCCCGGAGCGCCGCGGGAGCGCCGGACGCTGCCGGGAACGGGGCCGAGGGACGCGCGCCCCCGCGAACAGCCACAACAAATCCGACCACCGCCAACGCCGCTCCGCAGCGTCGCGACCGGCTCCCTCGGGACCCCGCGTCTCATACGCGGTTTTAAACGTGTAAAATGGAAACATCCATCTCGGAGGCACCTGCGCGACGGCTGGGAGGAAGCCAGGAGGGCTCGGCGCGGCTCGGGAARGCCCCGGCCGGGCCRCGCCGGGCGCTTTCCCCCGGCCGCYGGGAAATCAGTCTCGGACCACGCTGGGCTGGATCGGACCTCGTACAAGGCGTCTTCCACCCCCGTCACCGCCAAGCGGGTCCTTCGCAAGAACTGCAAAACCCCGAGGCTGAATCCTCGCAGCATTTCTGCGGGGTGAGCGAGCGCGGGGCCTTTAGTGCTCCACTGCCGTACAAAGAAAGCACTTTTAAAGGGGGGAAAAAAAAGAAATACATAATTTATGTTGCAAAATAGAGTACTCGCAGTACTTTGTACTTTAATAGCTTCTTGATATATATTTAAAACAAAGAAAGGATGCATTATTAAGAAGTTATGTCAGCACTTATATCACATCCTGCGCTAAATCAAACTCCAGGCTGGATTACTAGCATAACATTTAGTTCTTCAGCTGCCAAAAAAGCACTGTTTGGTGAAGGCCATTTTTGTTGTTTCTTAAACCAAAGGATCAGTTTTGTTTTAAAAATCATATACATTTACATTCAAGGGTAATCACCTTTAGAAAAAGAACAAGAACACCGAAAAGCAAGTTAATTTAATATTGAACAAAATATAAACAACCTTGGAAAAGGTGATGCTATCCATGTGTAATTTTATACATATATGTATATATGAACAGATATAGATATATGTATATATAATACAGCATAAACAAATAAGGAACAAAATGGAATTCCACAGTAACAGCTTGTATTTGTCTGGACTCCCTGCCGTGCTGCTGTTCGAGGGCGGCAGCGGGCTGTTYGTCCCTCCGTAACAACTCCAGCACGCTCCATGGACGCTGAATTCCCGCCTGGGTCACGACTAACTGCTCAGCGAGGAGACGACTTTACAGGAGCCCGGGCTCCTTCCCTGCCGTGCCCTTTCCAAACACCAAAACCGGACACGTGTCAGTAACCAGCTAACGGTGTTTTAGCCATCACCGACCTGCTTAAAACTCACGGCGGCCTTCGAACGCGAACGCAGCCCGAGCCGCGCWGCCCGCCCGTCCGCTGTGGTTACCCTCCGCCCGGGCCCAGGCGCGGACGCTGCTCCCTCGCGCGCAGGCTCTGCAGCTGCCGAACGGCACCAGCTCCAATCGCGTTGGTGCGCGGGCCCAGCAGCGCGACCGAGAAACGCTGCGGTCTGCGACGGTACAACCAGACTGCGTTAAATCCCAGACTTCCAGGGTCAAGCTGAACAACACAAAAGCGAGGAAAATACAAGGCTACAGCATGTGGAGCACTAAGAGCGTAAACACTGAGAGTGATTCCAGATTTTAAAAAGATGGAAAGAAAATCATGCTAAGCTTCTCTCCAACTACAAAATGGAAAGAAAAGGAAGTTCTTAGGTTTCTAAGAAAACCATTAAAACTTATACAAGTCTCAGAGGCAAGTCCCAAGGGAGAATTTCTTGGGTTAAAAAATCTTTTTGCTATGGATTTCTATTTTAAATGACTTGTTCTAAGTTAAAAGTGACTTCACACACTTATGATGCTTTAGCCAAGCCTGCTGCTTAGACAAAATTTCACTAGCAAAAGACAACAGTGGTTGCATGTCCTTTAGGCTCAGCAGGGTTACCTTAAGCTATACAGAAGGAGTTTCTCAAATACAGCATCATAATCATGCTACACAAAAGTGACAGAACTGACCCAGGAACAGGGGAGTCTACAGACAGAGCGGAGTATGAGCCGGCAAAACAGTTCCTAGAACAAAGCAGGAAATTTAATGAAATAGTTCACATTGCCTCACGTGTAGTGTTGATAAGGTCTCCCTTCACCAAGTCCTCAGCAGACCTTTCAATTAGAATATTAAATTTTAAAACTGTAATAGGATGCATATACCTATCTCATGCTGACATGACAGTAAGAAAACAGTATTGCAAAACCAGCTCCAGAATGAACATTAGGGAAAAGTGTTCATGGGAAATGAGTACACTTTTAAGCTTGTTTTAAAATTTACAAAGATTCAACTCTGACTTAATTAGCTTGCTTCTCAGAATAAAAGATTGTTCTGCTCACATCACTGTAAAATATCTTTTCACTTCCACTTCCCCAGGTGAAATCAAGTACAGTCAGGATAGGATATCAAGCTACTAAAAAAAAATATTTTTTAAAAAGGAAAGCAGTATGATTTTTCCTGGAGGGGGAAGAAATCATTGAAAAGAACCTGGCATCAACTGAATTGAATCCAAAATTTCAGTTCTTTAGGAGGCAGCTTAAAAGTGTTTCTTTCTAAAAAACAGTTAAGATCTAGACGGGCTGCGTGTCTAACTTGTGACCAGCTTCTAAGAAGCCAGACACGTCCCTTTAAAGAAGCATAAAAGCTATATGATAGCATTCAGGTAAATTCTTGTTATGTAGTGAGTAAATCATCTGGTATTATTATGTAGTAAGATACCAGGAACACACCGTAAAAATACATCAGTTAGGTCGCAATGCTTTTAAAAACTGAAGATCAGGTGCTGTGCAAGTGTGTCATTTTCAGTTTCAGCTCCCCACAAGAGAACACCCATGGCATTATACCACAGACATTTGATTTTATTTACATTTTAAGTTTTAAAGTTACTAGGTTACTGTACTTTAGTTTCCTGTATGGCACCAAATTTACTTTAAAAAAAAGTGTTTCCATGTGTGTACGTGTGTGTGTGTTTGTGTGGCAGGCACCAAAATGCAATGTTCCATCCTATTTTCTCTAGTTTCCYGTTTCCCTCGTTTGGTTAAGCAGCCAGCGTGGCGGAGTCCGGCACAGGTCAGCTACATCGCCTTCAGGGCAGCAATGTGAGAGCCCAGATTCTCTTGCAGATAATACAGTAGATGGAGTTCATAGTGCTCTCCCGACTCGGGTACCCTGATACTGTGTCTCTCCTGAGGGTAGATCTAAAATACAAAACAAAGTCATGAGCATCCACAGAAGTTGCAAGCAGCAACATTTAAACCAGTCTCCTGAGCCACATTCGAAATACTCACGTAATCTCGCTGCATTAACTATCTGCACTTGAGCTAATAAACCCTCTACTCCGTTATCTGAACCCGGAGACAACCCGGTGCACCCACCCTCTGACCCTGCCAGGGCTGAGTTAGAGGGAATCAGCCTGGCTGAGCAGAGGCAGGCAGACCCTGTCCAGAGCCGTCGAGTAAACCAGCACTCAGGTCTGCCGCACGGTGCGCGACCCCCGGGCTGCGTGGGGACTGAGCCAGCACGGCTTCACTAAAGGCATAAGCCTGCTCCACACTGCGTGAACGCCGCTCTGCTGCCTCCAAACTGCAGCTGTCCTTGGGAGCAGCCTTAACTGCTCTGAACTGCTCATCTGGCTACAAATTTTTTTCATTTACTCATAAGATCTTTTATTTAAATACATATATGAATACTGCAGTTTTATTTAGAAGTCCAAGTTCCCCAATACAGCCATGTTACAAGCTCCAATTTGGACTCCTCAGTCAAAGAAGAACACATCATTTTTACATCCCAGTTCTAGCCTTACCTGTAAGTCGTACGGTTTCCCAGCTCTCACTAAAAAGCTGAGCAAAATACTAGTGTGTGCAAAGTGAACATTCTCATCCAAGAACCCATGTAGCAGCAGCAAACGGTTTGGTCTGAGAAAAGCAAGAGACAAACAGAACATTCACTGTGCCAGTCATTTCATAATCCACAAACATCTCTTCAGATAACTTCAACATTTAAAATATCTGCATTTAAAAGAATGGTTCTGTATTGTATATTGTCCTGGATGGGCCTGCCATCAGCTTCCAAATTTTTTTCTTCTCTGCAAGTCTTCCTGCATATGCATCATGATCAGGCTTTTATCTGTAAATCTCCTTTATTCTCAGAAGCATTTCCTAGTTTGGGCAATACAATGGCTTAATGTTTGCTCAGAATCACTGCAGGTTTCCAACTCTTTGGCAAGAAAGCTCATGCTCTTAGCCTGCACTGCAGACAACACTGCTGATAGAGTTTTAGAGCATGCAAAAAGCATCCTGACCAACTATTTTTGTCAAGTTAATTCTGCTCTAAGGGCCTAATTACATAATTGCAGATATGTTTGTCATTTCTTTAGGCATAACAGATAGTCTTTAATTACAGCCAGTATAAAAGGGATTACTTGGAATGGCCTGTAATTATGCAAATGTTCATTCAAGTCTATGAATTTGGGGTGGGGGGGGTTGGCTTTTTTTAAATACTACCATTCATGGTTCCAGGATTTAATTGCCAGAAATAGGGAGATAAAAATKTATCTGTGGGGCTTGAACCTTCCTGACAAAGAAAGTAGAACGGAAGAGACAGAACCAAACTCACTCAGAAGGAAACTTCTCAGCTTGCATGGCCACCGATCCTAGGTAATAGCCCTGCTCGTTGTGATCCGGGTGGCCCATGTAACGCTCCGTGTAACCGGTGTCATAGAAAATCCACAGCGTGACTGGTGCTCCAGCAATGGCGACCTGCAAGTTCAACAGGGCTCTCAGCACGGGCYGGGACGCGACAACGCCTAAGCCCACTGCTCTGGGGATGTCCCTCCCTCCCAGGCCTGTCCCAGCACAACAACTCCCCAAGGCGTGCTAAGAAGCGCGCCTTACAACCCACACAGTCTGCAGCGGAGAAAGGAAAACCAACCAGCAACCCTCGCCCACAGTCCATACACATCACCAGAACTCGGCTACGATAAACGTGCTGAAAACTTGTACCCCCGGAGGACCCACGAAGAAACTGCCCCAGTCTGCCTGCAAGTGCCACTCTGGTAAAGCTCCATCAGTTCTGAGGAGAGGGGGAAGTCAGCGCTGACAGATGCAAGACCGATCATCCGTGGTCCTCAAATTGCAACCAGCACTTTTAAGTGCTCTAATAACTGCTCTAGCAGCACTGGAGAACTGATGCAATCTCAGCAAAGCCTTCCTTGTAGGAACAGGTCTTGTTTGGGAAATTTGGGTCTTTACAAGGTAAGAAGATCCTACGGACAAATCAGAAGTGACACTAAGCGTATCGCTTGCAAGACCTGCTGGAGGGAAGTGGATTTTATTCAAAATGCTCAGTGCTCTGCCTTCTGGGTTGCAAAACCTTTGTTGATCCAAATGCCTGACAGAGACTGTGATCAAAAGCTACCCAGGACTCAGCAATTCCGTTTTCACAGCTACCACCATCTTGCAGAGAAGCTTGCAAAAACTAAAACCAAACCAAACCAAACCACCCCCCCCCCCAACAAAAAAAAAAAGAAAGAAAGAAAGAAAATAAAAAGACTTCCCAAGCCAGGTATTTTTGAAAGTGAAAACTGTAAAAATCCTAAAAAATCCTAAAACTAAATAATCCTAAAAATCATTGCTTGAGAAAAGCAATGGATTACACCACCCAGAAATATTCAGGTTGGACTTGGATAAAGGAAGAGGAGCCACAAAGGAAAAAAAAACATCCCAAGTATAATACTTAGCTCTTATCATTTCTCCACCCAGACCTCTGAGACTTGCCTGGCAGCTGATCATCTGATCAGGTCTGATCATCTTCTATAGCGCTCTAAAGTTATGTAATCACAAGAACCTCTCTCCTCGCACCTCTCTCATCCCCAGGTTACCCTCCCGGCTGTGCCAGGACACACTGCTGTTCAGCATGGCAAATCTGATCTGAGAACAAATCAGTCTGCAAAGAAACCACTCTCTCATCTCAGGGCAGGAGAACAGGAAAGGTGGTAGGAGAAAGAGAAGGAAGTGTTGTTTTTCAGCAGAATCAGTTCCATAATTCACAGCACAAAGAGCTCAGCTGGCTCAAAGCAGCAACAGCTGAGACCATGTGAAGTAGTTTCAGCATACGTGACCTCAGCTTGGTTTAGCTATGTCAGCACAGTTAAGTGCAAGCTCTATAGTCAACTAGTTTAAAGCTGTTTTACACCCTTCCAGAGAAGGAATATCCTCCTGTGTTCACTCAAATGGACTGATAATGAATGGTTGTTCCTCCTCACCCCAGCCTCCAAGAACAGACTCGCACATGTTCCAGTAAMATCAGCCTGTCTGTGCACTTGCTCCTCTTGCATGCCATGTCCCCTGGGTGCAAGCACGTCCTGCGCAAAAGCACCCTGCTCAGGTTAATGCAGAAAGCCTCATGGACAATACAGCACCTTCACATCAGGTCTCCTGCTCATCTGGAGCTTGGAGAAACAAGCTCAGGGATGGTGCAACCACACTACACTCTTTGGGATGGTTGCACACAAATATTTAAGAACAACACATACTCCTGAGGAGGGGGATTGTGAATTTGGGGGAAGAGGTGGGGAAAAGCAGTATTTAATTGCACAAATGCAATTAAATAATTACTGATCTAAGACATCTCTAGTAGCATTGATTATCAGGGCTGTRCTGGTATCTCTGTCTCCATTTGAAAAACTAAATCACATAGCTGCCACAAAGACATGCTCAGTGAGACAGTTCTCAAAGCCCAACACTGATAACAGGTTTATGGAGGAAGAACAGCTCATCTCCATGCTGCAGGCAGAAACTCGTAAGTGGAGAGACTGAGGAGATAGCCCAAGGTCACATATCATCTTACCGCTGCTCTTGCAATACACATTGAAGGCTGTTTTCAAGAGACACTGTGGTTTATTAGCAAGCAATAGCTTCAGAAAGAGTGAACAGATTTTCAGATCTGATCCGTTGTCTGTCRAGTATCAAAGAGATCACCAAAATCTGTGAGCCTCATTAAAAATACTGYGTACAAAACATACAGTGAAAAGGGAACTTTCCCCTGAACTGACTCCACCAGAAGCATCTTGAGCAAGAACAGCCAGAGCACTGCATCTTTACTTGTCTAGAGCAAGCTTAAAAGTCCTTGTGCAGGGAACACCCGTGGGAGGTTACGTGATTAAGGGAAAAACTCTGTCTGCACCACACAATAAGTACTCAATGTATGAACATACCCTGAAGATATCTGACCTCTGCATTAAAGCCATTAGAGAAAGGTAGCCTCCATAGGACCAGCCATGAATGCCAACTCGATCCAAATCAATRAAGTCATACTGGGATGCTAAATACTGCAGCCCTTCCACTTGGTCATCAATTTCTATTTGCCCCTGAAAAGGGAGAGAAAAAGACATTTTTTATTAGTTTTAGACAAAAGTTAATTTCTCAGGATTTCAGAAGTTAACCGGCTTGTCACSTTAGTTATTTCTACTTGTGCAGCACCAGCACTCCACTGTGCTAGCCATATTACAGAAAGATGACCCCTTTCCRTTGTAAGACGCAATAAATATGCACTAACACACCTCTCTCAACTATCTTTCCCTTCGTTTGTCGCCTTACTTGGGGAAGAGTAARAATTTCTCAGCCTAAGGCAATTTCCTGTACAAGAGCAAGGCCAAATTTCAGTGCTATGCATCAGAATACCATTTCCAACATGCAGAGAGCTACATTACAAAGCCAGGGGAGCAGGGCACAGGCTTCCCCCATCAGTATGCAAGGCCAAACATGTCCATCCTCTCCTACCTGACACAGGAACTACCCTAAGTAGTAAACCTTGCTGCTGGTGAAACTATCCTGCTTTGTGTGAGCAGCAAAGCATCTCTTGTAAAAGTCTGAGACCCCCTAATGAACCATCTTGTCTTGYGCCTGACAAGCTGCAGGTGGTTTGCAACCTCAAGCACTGACATTGTACCTTTCCCCCATTAAGTGTCTTTCCATCCTCAAATCCACATTGCTCAACTATGTGCAGTTCACCTCCCAAACTTAGCCAGTGTCACACATCTGTGCCAAATCAGCGCTTTAGCTTAGATTGTCCAACAAGGCTGGGACTCACTCTCATCTCTAGCTGAAAATCATAAGCCAGACTCAGTGTTGCTTACCATTTTGTATTTAAAGGCTCCTTCAAACTTAAGCCCTCGGTGGCAGGACCCCCTGTTATCAATGACAACAACAACGTAGCCTAAAGATGCCAGGGTGTTCAAACGGAAATATTTGATTCCTTTAAACCGATTGTTCACAAGCTGTACCTGGAATAAAATAGGAGCAATGTCATGCACACCGCGTACATAATAGAATCCAGAGGTCACCTGTCAATCCAATTTAAGATTTTATGTATATTTACCTTCCTTTAAATGTTTTATACATTTTTATAATGTAAAGTTTTCAGCTCTTTCCTCTCTGCTATAGGATTCCCTCCCTCCGCTTGTGGTCTGCTATGAAACCAACTACTCACACTCCGTCTAAAAAGTCATTTTGAGTCATAGATATGAAAMGCTGAATCGAGCTCTCCTCTGCAGGACGTGCACTGGCACCATTCCCCTGGGGCACGAAGTTGACTGCCCACCTCAACTCCAAACCTGCAGCTCCGCTATCCACTCTCTGTTCTTTCCCAGGAGAAAATCTGGATCTGCACTTAGTCTTACTCCAGCTACCTTGCACCACAGCAGGGTGCAGTAGATTTGGGGAACCAAAATAGGGCTCGAGGCTCACCCTGTCCTATTTACCAGCAAAAGTGGGACAACTGGGGAGCAAGCTCTCCTAAATATGTACTGGTGATGGTAGAGGCTAACAGAGAGCTCCCCTCAGGAACACACAGGGAGAGTGGAAACAAAGAGCAGGARCCGCTACAGATGAGGGGGAGATGGAACAGGAAACCGAGACTATTCCCACCCCCCTTCCTCCAAGTTCCAAACCATCTGCTCCAAACTTGTCCTCTGAATGATTTCTCTGTCTGTCTCTCTCCTTCTCTCATGAGTGGCAGTGCCCTGATCTATCCCCTGGGAATCATGACTGCTTACAATACCTTCAGCCAAGCAGCTTATCGCCGAACAAGCAAAATGCCATGCACCTTCCACAGCCCAGACCAAGAGCTGCACATACAGGAGAGCTGAGAGTGAAGTGATTGAGACCAGCCTCCCCTGCCACTCACAAACGTGCTGCACTCACCTGAGGCCCTCCATAGATAAAGAGCACAGTGGGGTACTTCTTTCTGGGCTGCAGATTGTGAGGCTTGTACATCATCCCATAGAGCGTAAACCCTGAGGAGCTCTCAAAGGAGAAGATTTCTGGGGGGATGTAGTCAGGAAGGGGACCTGCCGCAGAAGGAAGCAAAGAGCCCAGTTTAACATGGAAYGAAGGGATAGGGCATTCCAGCCCTATCACTGCCCTCAATGTATCCCCAGTAATGCAGCTCCTGGGAATGCATTGGTCCTAGGGGAATTAATTCTCCCAGCCCAGTCCCCTCCTGTCCTCACCCCATTTGTATTATGAATGACCATGACCATTCCTCCACTGATACAACCCTTACAGGTGTCCCATCCTTCCCCAACCCCATTTAGGSCTCACTGCATAAAYACAAGGAAAGGATAGGAGCTGAAAKGTGCCTTAGGGAAGGTGGGATGAAAGGGGACAGAAAGATGATGGAAAGATAAAAGCCTAAGAGCTGTCTCACAAAGGCATGGGCAAGCAACAGCACACAGCTATTTAACTATACGTTCCCACAGGCCAAGAAGCAGTCAGTAACAGGCAACCAGCACAGAGCAAGTGAGCTGACTTATTCCTGCACAACTGATGCTAAAATCGTATCTCTACTGATCCAGTGAAGGATATTTAGGCAAGCCTCCCTTGCCCCTGTGCAGCAATGGGCTGGGACAGTACGTGGCATTATTGGCTGCAGACAGAGGTGGTTCTGAACACTCTCAGAGYCTGGCTTTCACCTGTCTGACCACGTCCAAGGAGCTACCACAGAAACTCCTTCCTGTCCATTCACTCAGGAGCCTGTGCATTCTGTAAGGGGAGCACGAGGCTGCCTGAGGAACCTCTCTGCTCCAGGACTGGTTTGCTTTTGGAAAAYAGACATTTTGACAGTGCTCTCTACACCAGGAATCGGATTGGGAGAGGGGAAGCAGGGTAGAAAGTGCACAGCTCTTCCCACAGTAACAATAACTCATGTTGCAAAAGAAGCTCCTGGTTCCCAGTGAGAAACACTGGAAGTTAGGGCAGTTTCTGGAGGAACAGCTATGCAGCAGGACAGAGTCTACACCACTCCCTTTCTCTGAAAATGGCTAGGCAGCCCAGAAGCTAAATAGGCACTCTGAGCACTACAAGCTTAAGAAATTAGAAGCTCACCTGCCAAACTAGCAGTCAATCCTTCCTCAARCCTGAATTTCCCCTGCCTTAAAAATTATTTATTTTTAGAGCAATGCTCACACAGGATGGAGGTGTTGTTGCTAATACAGTGCAGATACTTTTGAGCAGACCTATAAAAGCTATGACCATATGTAGCCTTCCGTCACATATCAGCACAAACACTAATGCAAATCCAGAAACTCTTTCTCTTTCTAGTACTTCCAAGTACTCCTCACACAAGCATGAGTTTCCAGACAAGTCGAGTCATCCAGGAACATTAAATCTAAAACAAGCACAGGCTGGGATATCTTTCAGCCTGTGACCCTAACTACCCTTCTCCAGTTCCTTATCCGTGCTGTTACCTGCTGAATCTAAAATGGTTGCCCAAAATTCCTTTGTCCTGTGAGCTGCATCATCTTCAGGTCCTGTCAGCCGGTAAAGYGACACACAGTGTGGATTCTTCTGATTGCTGTACTTGCTGATGAACATGTCACAGTCCTTGGGAGAAAAACAATATTACCTTGAACTCTTCAGTGCAGAGACACAAAAAAAAAGTGATTTTTTTTCTGCATTTAGATCTCTCAGGTGTTCATGGACCAAATTAAACCAGGAAGCCTGTGATCTTTTGATAACAGCAGATAGATTCTAGGGAGCTGCAGTCCTCAGCAAGAGTCAGATATTACCACTCCAAAGCCCAGTTTTCTGCTAGTCCTGAACAATACACCTGCAAAACCAGCAGTGGCATGAGGACCATATTCCATCTTGTCCTTTTCTGGGTAAAGCCGCTCCAGCTGAACAGGTTGCTGCCCCTAAAGCTTGGGACTCCTCCTAAGGCTGCCACATGCTAGTCTCCTCACTTGATCTCTCTTTAGCTCACTTCAGGCAAAAAGAGCCAGGTTTAGATAGTCACTTAGCCTAGCTTCTTCCAAATGAAGCGAGCTGAGGAGCAGCTGCACTGGCAGATCATCAGCAAAGCTGGAGGGGACCTGCGGTGAAACCCAGAGCGCACAGATTTGGCTTCCAGAGGGGACTACACATTCATTGTACAAGGTACAGGAGCACACACCATAGTGTAAAATCTACTTTTGTTATATTTAAATACTGCCTTGTCTGCTGATTGATGAAGAAGTAGTTTGGCAATAAACCCCAACACACYCAGGGCAGCCCTGCCTACGCAGGGCCGCAGAGACAGACCGGGTACCTGACTGACGCAGCAGGCATGAGAGTAGCCCCGTTCTGTCAGCCGCTTTACTTCTCCGGGATTCTCATAGTTAACGACGTACAAGTGATGCTCTAAAGGTGAGTCCTTTGTGCCTTGAAAATATACCATTTTTTTGGCTTCATCTACATAGATCTGTCAAAACAAAACATACACATACCACAACATTGAGTCAATGCCAAAAYGATACCCAAGTCTTCCCCCTGCCTCCAGTTCCGTAAAGCTGATTTACAGTCCAGYAATCTGCCAGGGGTAAGTCAAATGACCCTTCCGGCTGGCCAGAACACCACCAGTTACGGGCTGCACCTGCCAACTTCTTGTCCAGCTCTTTCACTCAGGTCCTCAACTTTTCCCAGTCTCCACTATTTGCTATGCTAAATAATGCTTTATCACTTCCYTACGCTTCAGATCCTTTCCCGAATCACTGAGATTCATATGATAGAAACCAATCCAAGGCAGCAGCTGACTGGAAACTGCTGCTGTGTTAAATAACCCTTCTTTTTGAACAGCTAGCACTGTTTCAAATGCAGGCTAACTTGCATGCCTCATCCCCCTAACCCCTGTTTACCCACTCAGGAATAACTTTATCAAAGACCTTTCTGAAATCTAAACAACAGTCAAAAAGTTCTTCTTGAATTGCCGTCTCATTCACACGATCAAAGAATTCATCTAGCTTAGCAGTTTGGGGAATATTCCTTCCCTCGTAGAACAAGCACCTTGTACAAACTCACAAGCTACGTGAAATACAAACATTGCATATTCTGGCTAAAAGGAAGATTTACGCTGATCACTTCAATTTAGTGTCACTTGACTCAGGATAGCAGCTGGACACTATCGTGACATCCTGCAGCTCAAGGAACATGTGAAATTTCTCACTGCCGCCTCACAAAATTCTTGCTCCCTTCTCTTTAAGCCTTAAATTTAGTGGGGAAAACTTCTTGTCAAGAAGGAACACAAAGGAAAAGAGAGCCAACTAATGTTGTCTAAGTTGCTTTCCTGCACTGCTAAAACCAGAGTCTCCAWTCCAGAGTTGTAAATCAGAGTTAGGGAAGGATAAAAGCACACTGTAGATCAAAAAAAAGAACATGTGATTCATGTGCACAAAAGGGAGTGGTAGGGCCTAGTCTTCTGAGGGAGCAGTGCCTTGCTAATACAACACGTACTGATTTGTGGGGCCCTAGCGACCATCTCCTCGCAGTGCTGTCCTCCAGCATGAGCGAGTTGCTTTGAGGATGTCCACGCAGCAAGAGCAGAGACTTACGTTGGACCCATGTCTGCCAAGCACTTCCCATTCCCCACTGGTAATCGCTATCTCCTCTTTGATGGGGCATTTGAAATCACCTGTAAATAACCCACAGACAAACAGAAATTTTATACTTTACCCACAACAAATGGTCACAATCATACTTCTTCCTTCCAAGCTTTTTTGCCAGACTTGACCAAAGAGCAGCCCGGTTTTGCAAAAGACCCACATATCTGCCAGTGTACCACATAAATATTGTTACACAGCTGCAAAGAGCATTTTAGAGCTGGCAACATTCTGCAAAACACATGTCAAAGGATCCAGAGATGCTCTCAACCTGAGGCCTGGGCAGCATTTTGGGTGTTTCTGKGGTTCGTTTTCTCTTGTTTTCTTTTTTAAAGCACTATCACATGCACTGGAATAGAAGTTTTATATGAAAAATGTGGAAAGGGAATCTCAGGCATCAAAATTGGAGAATTTTGATATGGAGGTGCAGAACAGCTCTCTTTTAGAAAATGGACTCATTTGCCTCAGAACATTCTCTGTGAAATAAAGACGTTGGATGCATTCAGAGAAAGCCAGTCACCCAGGATATTTTCTGGAGAAAAACACAGTGTATGCAACTAGGACCTCTCGTAAAATTACGTGTATTTTTTTGTGTATGCACAGCTCAGCAAGTGCCTTCCACACACAGCAAGTAAATTAAGGATCACAACATGAAACCGTAAAYGAAAGAACACACGCTGTCTAGAACCCGCTCCAGGAGCTTTGCACACAGCTATACTGCATATCTGATTGAGGCCAAACTTCGACCGCAGCTTGGAAGCACATAGTCTTGAATTTTCTGCTAGAATCAATTCTTCCTGCATTTCCACTTACAACAGCTGTCAGTAATTTTCTCCTACTTACATCTCTGTCTATACAGCAACATTACGATTGTTTTTAACAGCAGATAGGAACTCTCTGAATAGTTGTCATATCACAGTTTTTTCTGGGAAGCACTTGTGTTCATTTTAAAGGGGCTAACACTGAGGTGAAGGCTCTCTATGCACCTTTTTACAATGTGGTCAAAGTATGGCCTCTGTTAGCCTCTCTGCTACAATCTGTTTSTAAAGGCTGACAGAGACTCTGTTGGCTTTACTTGCCAAGTCAAGTCTTGAACTGTCATGTCTATTAGATATATTTGACCCAGCACATCAGACAGTCACGTTATTAATATAATGATTAACCTCCAGCAAGGCCAACACAAACAATCCCATCATTAACAAGGAAAAAGCCATTTAAGTGTATTTCAGAATTCACAGGGAACTCATTTCTGTTTTGATCTTCTGAAACTTCTCCCTCTAGTCAATAAGGAAGAACCTGGGTTAAAACTGAAGCATGTTGATTACAAAATAAGCCCTGTACATTTTCAAGGTGAATGACTGTACAATGACGCGATATGTTGGACAACAGTAGGAGTTTCCAATGGGACTGATTCTTGCCACCTGAAAAGACACTTATTTCCTCACTAGTTGGCAGCAAACGCCCAATTAAAGCAGAGAATAATTCCAGTTACTTGGAGCAGGGAGGCCTCCACATGACCGCTTATACTTGCTCTCCTTCAAAACGGAGGTGACTTTGTAGAGGTGCCGGAATCCCGTTTTACACTCAGAGGCAAAAATGAACTCTATTTCATCTTCATGGGCTTGAGGGAAAACATGGAATATATCATGGATCTGTGGAGACAAAGCAGTGGATTATCATCAGCAGCAGGACTTTGGCACTGAAGTCAGGCATAGTGAGTTCTTACTGCTCAATACAAACAACACACAGTTCACGGTAGCAAGGTGCAGGGCACAGTACCTTACTGGGAGACTCAATTACCCTTGTGATCCGGGAGGTGCCTGCAGACAGCAGCCTCCTATGCTGCACGATTCCAGACTCTTTACTAGTCTAACTCTAAAGCCTTGCTACAGAAACAATTAAGTCAGTTTTTCTGCTCCTGTCTCTCCTGCTTAGAGGCAGAGGCGAATCCAGCTCTACAGACAGCATTTGACAGGCACCCAGAGAAACCAGGATTCAGTGTCTGTCCAGCACTGTGTAGAAGCCCAGAAGTAAAKGGTTATTTAAGGAAAAGTAAGCTGACGTCATCTCCCAACTCCCTGGTGTTACCCAACAAGGGCAAGGGGCTGTCCTGAATGCCAGAGCCCTGGCTTCTGTTCCTAACTCTGGCTGATCACTGCAGCCTCAAGCGAGTTGCTCTGCTTACACTTCCCAGATCTGCTTGAACTATACATACCATGAGCTCTTTACAGCAGGGAGCATTTTTTTTCCCAGGAATGTGCACAAAACCTTGCACAATGGGATCATTATTCTAGGCAGCACAGTAATCCTAATCTCACTCAAGTGCTACAAACAGGGTCTTGAAGAGCAAACTGTTAGAAGAGGTTGAAATTCACATTCTTACATTTATCCAGATGTCCGTTGTTTCTTCATAAATAATGAAAGGTGTAACAGAATCYGGTACCGCATCGATAAGTTTCTGTCTTTCCATTGCATCATCTTCTATAGGGATGAATAATGCAGGAGGGATCAAGACTATCTGAAGTCGTGTTTGCGAGCGATCCAATAAGATGGACCAGATGCTGTTGAGGGAGACAKATATTAGAGAAAACAATATGCAACCATGAGTATCAGATGCATGAGAAAGTCTTAAAGACAYCCATTAGCATTAGGAATTTTGAGGGTGTCAAGAATGTTCAATTTCAAGTTAAGCACAAAGCCACATGTGAAATCTCACCCATGAAAACAAGTTTGTTCCATAGTATAAAAGTCTATTTCACTTAATTTCTATATTATGTAAGCACTGCTGATTCAAAAGTTTAATTAATTCTATTTACTCAGATTTGTATTGTGCTTTAGAGGAAAAAGAGAAGAGAAAAAAATCAGAGGCAATAATGAAGCAGAAAATTTTCAATTACAATTTCTGGATGCTTGTGAAATACTAATGTTTTAAATTTACACCTGGCAGAGAATAATATTGGCACCTAAATGACCCGGCAGCAGACCCTGCCATAGTTCTGATGACTTTACAAGTAGCTCTRATAATTATCCTGCAAAAAGCAAGAATAAGGAACAAATGTGTCCCTTCATTTCTTGCACATTTGGCGGGGGGGGGGAGGGGGAAGAAGTGAAAGTCAGCTTTAGATTCAAGAACTGGGGAAGTGCAGTTCTGGAACAGCTTCTGATGAGTTAGAAACACTGTACTACATCATCTACAGGGTTAAATATGACATGCAAATGTAAGTAGCACTTACAGAAGGTTTTCTGATCAGTAAGTCTGGTCAGCAAGGATGGTCCAGTGGTTAGGGCGCTAGCCTAGGGCCTGGGGGACCTGGCTCATTTCTCTCCTCAGTCACAGACTTCCTGTGTGACCATGGCAAGTCACTTAGCCTCTCTGGGCTTCAGTTCCCCATCTGTAAAATGGGGATAACAGCACTGCACTCTCTCTCACAGSGATGTTGAGAGGACACATACATCAACGGCTGTGAGTGCCCAATACCAAAGCAGTAGGGCCAGGTACCAGAGACAAGGAGGACTCTGTTCTGGTTTTGGAAAAACTGTCCCCTTTGCACAAACAAGTTGGAGCAATGAAAAAATGAAAGCAGGCTTAAGCTAGAAGAAAAGACAGAGCCACTACAATCTGACTTCTAACTATTTTGCCCCAAACCCCTCTAAGCAGAAGACAGGATTAACATACGCACTATTTTCCTTCTGGCGTCCACCCAGCTCTAGCAATGTACTCTACTCCTTCAAAGAGGATCTCGAACGGCTGAACTAGCTCTTTGTCCACAACATCTGCAATCTGTTGACAAAGCAGCAATTCAGTGACACTGAGATGAACCCCCACAATCAGTTTTCATGCACGATGAGAATCTGGCCACAGAAGACTACTTCAGTACAGCTTAATCAATTAGATCGTTCAGCCTTTTCAGCATAGATTCAACCCCATCTGTAGCCAGACATTACAACAGCAGCACACTGCACGTTACCAGCACAGGTAAGGCAGAGACTTGAAAAATCTGGAGTCTGTCCACAGATCCATCACTGGCCTTGGACAAGTCACTTAAACACTCAGTTTCCCCATGTAAAGATAGAAAGGGGAGGGGATTTGTACTGAACTATTTTGTGAGGAGTTCAGCTGTTGCAGATAAAAACATCCTGTATGACAGACAGTTACCAACATGGTTCCAACTCACGATAAACAGTTTTGGGACAAGCCACAGCAGCACCCTATGGGTCCTAATGGTTTGTCTGCCTTTGCTAGCTGATGTTAGTGTAGCTACCTCAGCAGATAAGTGTCAATGGCTGAAGTRTCTCAAGAGTAAAGAGGATCCTATTATTCTCTAGCTGGTATTGTATCTGTTTGGTAAGATTAATTTCCCAACTATCCAAAGATCTTGGACTGGGCTATTGCAAGCTTTTGTATCCATTAAAAGATTCTAAGGGTAAAAGCAAAGTTCATCTTTCTGTGTATGCTCATGCCTTTGTAAGATGATACATTCTCTTTGCAATCGACTTCTCCAACCATCTGCAGCCAACCAAGAMGTTTGCCACAGAAAAAAGTGTAGCCACCCACATCTAAAATACTGTGCTCTGCAGCTGAGTTCATAAACCAGAGGAAGGAAAAGATACCCTTAAGTAGTGTTACTATATACACAGACATGAACTACCTGCACGGGAATGAGCCAAGAGTTCACAGCGCTACATCCAAAAAAAGTCATTCAGCTAACACACCCAAGAAAGTTGGCTTGTACTAAAATGGGAGAAAAATTTTACAAAAAGAGTGACAGATGTTAAATTTATTTAGGAAACAAATATAACATAAAACTTACTCTTCCCTCTGCGTTGATTGTCACTTCAGATATCTTGAAAGTGACCTTTGGATTTGCTGTACCTAAAACAGATTTTAACAGTCAGGCACCAATTGTTTGTTTGCTTCCAAGAGGGCAAATCTGAACAGTGGATCACTGTGGTGGTATTCATACACAACTGGAAAAAGCAAATAGCAGAACACTCTTTGATCAAATAGCCTACTTGCATGGGTGAGAGAGAACAGAACTRGGCAGGGGGAAAAAAAGAAAAAGAAAAGAAAAATCCTRCAAACACAAAGCAGACTCAGTGGATGTAATCCTGCAACCAGATATGACCAAGAGTCACTACAGTCACAAGCAATCTTCTCTCCTACAGTAAAAGGATGCAATGTGCTAGCTGGAAGTAAATACTCAAGGGGAATCRGGATTGCAAAGTAAGCTTTGGTTTACTGTCTGAGTGTTATTTGTTGAAGGGGGCATAAAAAGTGAACCAGTGCTAATAAGCAACTTTGAAAATTAAAGCAAGTSATCGACAACCAAAGATCATTTCTTTCTGCATTCTTAAAAGCCTATTACCATGACTAGTGAGGTTAAGATACCTATGTGTTTGTGTAAACACTGAAAATCCAAAATTAACCCTTTACACAAAACCTGCACAAAGCAGCAGTTCATCCTCCTGCACAGCACCTGCAGTGCTAAATGTTGGTGCCTGCACCACAGCAAGGGTGGAGCATAAAGCCACTGCCAGTCAGTCCACAAGGAGCTACMTGTGGCACCTTCAGTGTACTTTGARTATTCACAGTGCTGCTGCAAGGTGCTCCCACTTCATCAACTCCTTTTACACAGGCAAACTGATGCACTGAGACAAAATGACTTGGCTTGGGCCACAGTGCTGGCCTATTTAAGTATTTATCTTTCTCCTGGTAACACAGTACCTCAAAATTCTCTCATAACCTGTACAAAAGGGCTATTGTCCCTGTGGTACAGATTGGAAACTGATGCCCAGAGACTAAAACCTTGATTTTTTGAAGGCATTTATTAGACTTTGCTTGAAGTCTTTTCCTAAATTGCTGAGACCTGAAAACTGACCAGAGCTATAGCAAAAATACCTTCAAAAATCTGTGTGTACACAACTAAAGAACTCACTTCAAAATGAGGAATTATCKCTCAGTTCCCAGGCTAACATTAAGCCTTTCTTGCTCCTTGAAACAAGCAGTAAAATTAGGGTCATGAGCAGAACTCTCTTTTGCCCAGTGGATCAGGAAACCTGTAAGATCTGAAATATATTCTGCAGCCAGGGAAGAGGAGCCAAACAACAAACATGCTCTTAAAAAAAAAGGAGAGGGGAGATTTCAGAGTGAGGAAAGATGGAGTGAAACCACTTGGGTAACTGGTCAACGTGCCCTACCGAAGCAGCAGGGAAATCTCACAAGAACAAGGGTCAGCCTGGTCACACTTGCCCCATAAAGCTGATCCACGTCACAGTGAATCAGCCTCGAGCAGGTCTGCCTCAGTCCTGCTTCCCTGCTCCCAGTGGGATTCCACTTGATTTGCTTTAAGTCTGCCCTCATCTGCTTTGCTGCTGAAGGCTCCCCGTCTTTCACTGTTTGAAAACAACAGGGGGCTTCCTGGTAGCCTGCAAGCACGCAGTATTTGTAGTTCAAAGTTCCTTTAGCAATCACGGGGACCAAGAATCCTTCGAAACCTAAAATACCAGAGCATTGCCAGCAGCCAAACAGAAACCCTCCAAGAAAGAAAAAGGCCATCATTCTACACATATTTCCTCAAAGATAAAAGGCTGTAATGAGAATCAACGTCTCTGTGCCAAGGTCCGAGACAGCAGTTGGCCAGCTCCTGAGACCCCCAGGCTAAGAGTTCTTATTGACCATATGGCTGGAAAATCAGCACAGCCATGAGTGATGAAATCTAACCTCCACAGCAGCAGTTATCCTGAACACATTTGCTCCACCTGGACACCAATTCAACCTTCAGCTGTAGGCTGAGAGATACTGCCAGAAGGCACATGCAATTAAATACATTTCCCAGAAACAAATATGCAAGGTCATCAGGGTCTCACCAGTTTTGGGGTACCGAAAGGAATCTGTTCTTCTCGTCTCCAACATGGGTGATGTGACATGAATAATTTCCACCTCTGACTCATCATTTTCTTCATAAAGAATTCGAAGAACTTTACCCCCATTCAGTGCTGTAAAGGAATTAACACTTCCTGGTCAGAACAGCTCTAACGATTGCAGGCAYCGAGACTCTCCCAAGGAGCACAAGCGGATAGAGGATGAAAACTAAACAAAATGTGTGATTCATGTTTCGTTAAGCAAAATACCCTGAGACTCCTACAACTCCTATTATCACCACGAGAAGAAAAGTCTCTTCCTCCAGTAATATGTGCTCAGAAGGCCACTCTAAAACAACCACCACTGCAAACAGTTCAAAAGGAGCCACATGTTCCTATCTTGCATAAAGGCAAGTAACAGAGAAAATTTAACTCTGCACTGGACAACACAGCACAGGGGCCACTGCTTGTGCCTGTCAGACACACTGGATTCAGCACACTTACTTGGCTGTGCCTTCGGGCTCCACCAGTAGCCAGTGTATCTGTCAAACTCCTCCTGCAGCACAAAAGTAGCCACACCAGCAGATTTTGGATCCTCCTCAACATTAGCCAATTCTGAACAAGACAAAAAAGAACTAGTTAGCTGTGCACTGCAGAATTAAACCCAAGTTCAGCCCCCAGGGAACAACTGCATGATGATGAATCTGACTTTTCAGTAAGTTTGCTTTCTGCTTCCACCCTGCTTGGTTGACTTATTTGGGAAGGCTCTAATCCTCTTTGACATGGCTTCTTTCAGGAAAGAAAAGCCATCCTCCCTTTTTACTCCTACCCAGTTAGTCTCTCTATTTTCCATGCACCAGTCCAAGAAAAAAAAAATTCTCTCTACCTGAGCTCAGTGAATTGGAACTACAACTTCCAAAAACATCAAAGGGAAAAAAAAACTTTTTGAATAACTAAAAATGAAAATATCGACATTCAGAAAAATGAAAACATCAACATTTTATCAACTATACAAACTGAAAGTAACAGACTTACATAACATCTCAACATGATGACATATCCATAGGGCTTCAATATTTTTCCTGTTACCCTGGAGGTAACTTAGCAGCACGCCATAAATAATTATCATCTGAGAAGGAGTCATTGCTAAAGTTTATTTTTAATGTACTTACATAATATTTTAATATCTAACATTTAAATAAGCTTAAGCATTATTAGAAAGTGTCAAAAACTTTAATCTAATTAAAAATTAAATTACATAGTTTAAATACAAGATATGATTTAAACACAAAATGTGATGGATTATTAGAAAGTGTTTTAAACACAATTTCCCATTTTCCTTCCTCCAGGATACATGCCTTAAATACAGTTGGAGAGAGATCAGAAGGGAAGATCTAAGTTACTAACTGAGTGTGAAGGACTAGCAGAAATCACAGTGCTATTCAGCAATTATCTGTATCATTTCCGAAAGGCCATGCAGCTTGACTTAACTGACAGGAACTCTCCTCCAGCTCTATTCCACCCACAGTTCTTCCACACAAAAGATGCCGTTCCAGTGAAAAGGAACATGCTGTGTTTCAGAAGAGCCTTCAATATGTATTCAACAAGTAATTCATTTTGCCAGATTCCATAACACATGGAAAAGAATCATCCCACAATATTTGAAGTAGAAAAAAAACGGAGAATATGACAATCTTGGTCAAATCCAAGATGGAATAAATATTGGACATTCCTCCAGATTTCAGAAGAACCCCTAGAGCCACTGCAGAATTCAGTCTAGCAACAGCAAGTGCAGAGGAGGTGCAGAGGAGATTAAAAATACAGGTTTTAATTCAAGATGCATTACCATTGTGCACAAATGTTAGCCTCCTTTCTTCTCTGGTTTCTATATTAGATATCCAGATGTCATTACTATGAATAAATGCAATCCAATTTGGATCAGCTGGACAAAGCTTGGGATCCATCCGGATATTTGGACAACTGGTCTCCACCAGAATGGGTCTTAAGGGCTGTTGCTGTTTGAAAGACAACAGAAAAAAAGAACAATTAAGCAAYGATAAAACATAGACATTTACAGATGGATTCTCAGAAGGTCTCCAAGACTACTGTGGTGTGCATACTGACTTCAAGCACACCGATTTACACGGGAGGAATCTCAGATAAACAGGTTTACAAGAGAGGAACCAGCCCAATTTACAAACAGAAAATACCATGTAGATATTTTGTAGGGCAAGTTATGCTTCTACTATAATTGCATAGATCCCACCAAAACCTCTTCTACCAGTGATAAGGACTAGCCACAAATCAGTAGGTAGTTTGCCTAGAGAAGCCTGGCATACTCTTAAAAGCCACATCCTAAAAATGAACTGGCAGAACATGCAATAGTTGTCCTCCAAAGGCAACTTGGAATACAGTAAATTCTACCTGACAACAGGGTTAGACGGACACCGGGCACTTGTTACAATAAAGAGAAATGATTTCAGCTTTGAAGTCTAGCTTCAGCATCTGCAAAGAGTAAAGGCTGCTCTTTCTGAAAGTTACACAGCTGAATTACACACATACAGCACTGACTGCTGAGCAGTGACCTCTAAACCACAGCTTGTGAACAAAAGCTGCTTCAGATGTGACTTCTGCCTACAGGAAAGAGCATGGTGCATCAAAGCCCATGTTGCTTTGCTATCAGCATTGCTGCCTTGCTGCTATATTTTATGACATCTCTTAGAATTCTCTTTCTGAGTTTCTACAACCACAGAAATCTGCCCCTTTAGGAGACTTCTCCTCCCTGTTTCAAAGGTTGTCAAGGCTTCTTGCCATGCCAGTGCAGCAATACCTGATGCTCACGCTCTTTGCCTTCACTTCAAGCCAAAGGAGTTTCCAGCCAGAGGAAAGCAGTACTGTGGTAAAAGAGGATGAGAGATGAGTACTCACAGTAAATCCATGAGGGCCTCCATCTTTCACATGATAAATTCCACTCCCAGCCTGAAACAGAAAGGTCCCGCTTTCTTGGTGGTAATCGTAAGAGGCAATCCCAATGGTACCGATTCGCTTCCTCTCCCGTAGCAATTCCTCTTCACGGGAATACATCCCATAGTCCAGGACAGCCTGAATACAGGCAAAGAAGCACAATTAACACCTCCACCCTGCACCTCCTACTCTACTGTCAGAGCATCTCTGCATGCCAAGCCTCCAGGAGCAGATGGCTGTGCAGACACCCTTCTCTTCCAGGATCCTGCCAGCAGTCAGCAGTCCCCTCCTGCTTGTACCTCTGCTAWCAGCATTTGTAGGTGTGGGGCCCAAATCAGATCCCACACAACTGTAAAGCTGTCAGTCACTTCTACCTCAGCAAAGCCAGCATTATTTTCAATGTACGTTGGTATAAATAAGATCAGATTTAAAGACCTGTTATTTCCAGAACGAGCAGGAGTGTCTTTGCTAACTTCTGCAAGTACACACTATGACCAGCCTGGTGGGAGGAGAGCAAATCAGGAATTTTAAGTCGGGCTGACAGCCTCAGGAAGTAACATGGGAAACAACACACCTAATTCCAGATGGGGTTTGTCCTGCCTCCTCCAACCTGCTGTCTTGCATGGGGTGGGACTGGTGCAGGCTTGCTACACCCAGAGGTGATGAGGGGATGCGCACCCCAGTGAGTGGGAAACATATGCTCTGCTCTGGCATGAGTCACAGAGCCACTGAGAGGTCCTCAGGGAGGACTCATCACTTCTCTGTCCAAGACAGTGCACAGGGATTATCAGAGACTACTGGCTCCTACAGCAATACCCAGGCTCCCATAACACAGAACTCAATGCAAATTAGCACTTGCAAGGCAGAGGAGATATCAGACACACAAAGGCTTTAACTTCAAACACTGATGAGAAAGCTGGCTTGTTTTGGGATGGTTGCAGAATCTGCTAAGTACCAGGAGAACATGAAACTATTTAAGACCATAAACTCCAAACCTTATTGATGGCTTATAGGTATAACCACAAAGCCTGTGTGTGTACTATGCAGCTATGAAGCAAGAAAGAAATCAGAACCCACCGGAAAAAGATCCAAAAGAGGCTTCCAGGAAAGCAACAGGATGGCAGCTTTGTTTATGGTTTTGGGAATTTCAGAGTAGAAGAGCGTGTTCTCCCTGTTCTCCCCAGACATTGCTATTGCGAAAGCAAGGGGAAAAAAGGAGGTTAGTCCTCTGTTAATCCAAACTCTTTCAAAGGATGCCCAGGAACAGTTTTGCAGTTGCTTCCTACTGCAGGAAGTATTGAGCCTCTGCACTGCAGGCTCGCTTCAGCCTGCTTCACAGAAATGCACGTCACAGAGAATGCAGAGAACAAGGAACTACAGCCAAGCTTATCACACACTGCCTTGAGTATATCCATGTCTTCTTGAATGTCAGTGGCCCTATTATTTTATAAGCTTTTAAAATCAAAAAGAGCCTTTTGACTAATCCCCCTGGCTAGGTTACAGCATGATGCAGTTCATGTTTCAAAGACAGTGCATCTCCTTTCCTCCTCCTTTCCTTCAATGTTGTTCAGATTTCTGAGTACTCCTGCCAAGGCACAAGGGGATCAGTCTGGACAGACCCAGATGTGCACTGGGGAAGGTAAAGTCTGACCGTTAACTCAGGAAGTGGCACCGAGGAAACCTGAGCTCATCCCAGCTGGGGTCAGCCTTGCCAGCCTTTACTGGTCACCCTCAATATGCTTGAACTCACTACTATTCTAGGACTATTACCCCCTTTCCAAGAAAAGGGGAACAGAGACGGATCAACAGCTGGGTGACTATGTCACTGCCCAGCACAATATTTGCAGAGATTCTCTGAATCACAAATCCRAGCATAAACGAATTATCAAAGTAGCAAGCTATGAGTCTAGAACATGGTTCTGGCTCCTACTCCTTCGATCCAGCCACTGCTTTTCCCCAAATGCACTTTTTCACAGACTTACATTCAGCTAGGGCAGCTTTTGACAAAAACATTCATYTACCAAAATGCTCGATCCAAAAAGCCACCCAAAAGTTTGCTCACAGTACCATTCGCAGTGCCAAAACACTTCAAGCACAGCTGCAAATCAGAAATGTAGATTTACCAAGTGAACACTAATTAGCAAAAACAATGCAGATGTGAGAAATGAAGGCCAAAAGTGATGAATTACATTAATTTCTTCATTATCAAGACCAAAAATASCAGGAAAAATATTTCCACTGTAAGCTGTCTCCACCCTGCACTGCTATTCACTACCTATAGGATCACTGGAAAATCTACTCCCTTGGCAGCTGAGGCATGGAGGACTTTCAAAATTAGGTTTATAATCCTTGTTATGGAAGCAAATATTTAGGGACAAAAAAAAGTTCTACCCACTTATCATAATTAAGAAAAAAGGAGACCAAACCGTCACAGCTTTTGGAGAGGCGATATCATTCTTGGAATGAGGGAAGACAGCCCAAACAAATGTAAAACATCCTTCTCAGCTTGGGAATATGCCCCAAAGGATACTTCATAATTCTTTCTCCAGTTCTAAAAAGCCTAAGAGTGGTCCTTTCCAACCACATCATTTCTGTAGAAGATCACATCACAAGTTTTAATTACACATTACAATCATGACTTTTGACCTGCCTGGCATTAACTCCATGGCAAGTTAAGTGCCAGATATGTCCAGTTCTCAAGAACAGTCAAATCCAAACACCCTCTGCAGTGACTGTTTAATGAAGGCACAGGCTGACCCAGTAAGCTTACCCAGATAGTAGATTCTATCTGAATGAGGTCCTTCAGGGTCATTTTTCTTCACAAATGTGAAGTCATGAGGAGCTTTTGCCATCATATACCCATGGTACTTCCGYGTATCGGTGAGCAGTTTCCGAAGCTGGCTCCAGGAGTGTCTCTCTACATAGAAAGGTTCCAGTTTGGGCTGCTCCTCTCTCTGCACCTGCTCCTCAGGCCCCGCAGTTTCAAAGATTTCAAGGCCCAGCTGTTCAGTTTCCATGGCTGCTGCCATGTTGCATGTTTCTGGAAGAACAAAATACCAGAGGGTCAGCACTGCCTTTCAGCAGCCCAGCAAACATTCCCTTCACACTCCCRAAACACTGTACAGCAAAAACATTGTAAGAAAATCATTATTTTCRTGAGGAAAAATCTGGCAGCAGGAAAAGGGCTGGGAAAGAGTTTTCTGTTATGGAAAACAGGCTGCCAACATTCAGCCTTTCAGAATGAGGTGAAGAAGTTCATGGATCCAAATATACTTATTGCCATTTGCCTTCTCACCTCCCCAAATAAGAACTATTCCTTCTCTTTTCAGTTTGCGAAGTAGATAAGCTCTTCCTGGTTAAGATTTGTTAAGCTCCTATCTGCTTCCCTCTTCTTCCCTGGGAACAGCATGAATATCACCTTGGCACACTGATATCAGAGTGGAGGATGATTATGACTGTAGAGAGATCTGGGACAACTGACTGCTGAGAGGAAACAGTGTTAGTAGTTGATTTGAAACCATTAGGCAATATAYAACTCTCCTAGGCAACCACATGCCCTTATTCCCATTATTCCACAATTTGTTGGTTTGTCTGTGTCTTCTCAAACAAAGCTCTGAAGACCTGAGCAGCAATGATCACCGCTTCTGAGCACACTGACTCTGTGCCCAATCGCAACAGCACTGCTAAATGAAGATTACACAACGGTTCTCTCTCTGTCAGCCTCCAGCTTGCAGCACTCCCTCGAGGTGGGAGGCAAGTGGCACTGCTGTACTTCCATTCAGGAGCACAGCAAGCTTACAAGTGCAGTGCTCACAGAGTGTTTTCTCTGGTGCTCCTTTGCGATAGCTGAACTGCACTACAGCCATCCCTCTCTCTGGGTTATTCTTCAGTGTGTGGCACTTCCCTTCTCTGAAATGCAGCACAAGCCTGCAGGGCACCCTCAGGGATGCAGTTACAGGACCCATATGGCTGGGGGTCTTCCAGAAGCGCAGCATGGTAYCAAAGGAAAGGGGACACTGTTAGGAAAGCATCTTCCAAACTGATTTATCTACAGCATAAGCCTTATCCTCCTGAACAGGTTGTTCCTTCAGCAGTTATTACTTCCTGAAGTTAGCCATATTTTATGACATATATCTGAGAATAGCCCAGAAGACTGACAATTGGGAAACTCACTCCTTCAGCTGCAAATCATGGATTTGAATCCAATAGCCATAAACTCCCACCACAAAGCACCTTACCAGAGAGGCCAAGGACTGAGAGCTGTCAATCCAGAAAAGGATTTTCTCTTTACATATAATGGGATGGTCTGCCTGTCCCCTAGCAGCGTGCAGAGCTCAGTGGCCAGGAACACTTAGCTAGAGCTTGACACAAACATAATATAAAACAAATCAAGCATTTCCATTCAGCAAATAGGCATTTCCAGCCATGTGCTTAGACAGCACGGCTACTCAGTACAAAGCTCTCCGCTGGACAGGCTCCCCTGCTGCTCTGCACAACAGGATGAGATGTCGCTTCACAAAAAGAGAGAAGAGACTCTGGACAACCTGGACCAAACCCATTTCAAACACAAACTGCTAAAARCGAGGCAGGCCAAGTTTGGATTAAAAGTGCTGTTTGGTTCCATTTTTACAAATGCAAACCCAACAAACACACTGATTTCTTCTGTCCAAGCTATTTACAACACAAAAGCAGCAAAAATGAAACAACCCTATAAAACTGGTATAAGAGTTCAAAAATTAACCAGAAAACCCTCGTCTAACATGCAGATGTCCAAGAAAAGAAGTCTACCTTCCCAAGCACACCCCAGCTGTCGGTACGTCGTAACCTTAYCGACTTCTCATGCTCCCAAGGAAGAAAAAAAAAAAAGGGACAGCAGTAAATTTTAATGAGCAAACAAGAGTGAAAGCTGCCACCCTGCACGGTGCTGTTAGCGAGGGTAGCGCAAGGATCCTGCCTCCCAGGAGCTCACTTAAAGCACGTCATTCCCACGCTCCTAGTGCCAGCAAAGAGAAGCCAGAAGCCG
>NW_028186401.1:49582-51632 GCF_003343005.1 Rhea americana | reverse complement strand
CCCCCCCCTTGCCCCCGCCGTGCACACCGCACGGGGGACGTGCAAGTCCCCTGCGGCACCCCCGGTCAGCCGGCATCCTGCAGCTGCAACGCCCACCCGCCTCGTGCTCCGAGGATCCGGGACAGGCCAAACCGCACTCCATGCACGCAGGATCCCGCACGTGCTAATCTCCCCGTGCACCTGGGATCCAGGACAGGCAAACTCTGCTTGTCACGCCCGTGGGATCTGAGCGGTGCAACCTTCTCCCTTGTGCACGAGGCATCTGTGACAGGCCAAACCTCCCCCCTACGAACACGGAATCTGCAACATGCAAACACCTCCCTCCCATGGGATCAGGGACATCCATGCACACAGGATCCGGGATGTGCAACGCTCGTGTGCGTTGGAAGTGAGACACGCCAACACCTGTGTATGCTCACGGGATCTGGCACGTAAACGCCCCTGCACACACACAGTCCGGGATCATGCTGCCTGTGCCAGCAGGGGTGCCAGCACACAGGGCTGCAGCCGGRGCATCCCCAGTCCAGTGCCTGCAGATCAGATCTCCTTCTGGTGCCTAATTTTGCATCAGTTTTCCTGCCGAATCTTTCGAGACGCTTCAGTTTCAAAAATCAGCTTTTTTTTTTATCCTTCTAGAAGCTGATGCTTTCACCCTGATGCACTTCCCACAGGAATACAAGCCCAGCTACCACTGAAGTATATTCAGCTCGGGCCTCCCACAGGCTCCCACAGGCTCCCACAGGCTCCAGTGCAATGAGCCTCCAGCTGAATGTTTCTACACATCTGCTTTTCCACCTCTAAAACAAGGCCGCTGCTTTCCACTTGGTTTAAATGCCACCTGGCTTTTAAACCTGGTTTAAATGCCACACACCTTAAATATAGGAAGCTTATAGCTTCCTATAAGCTGTAGCAAATGGTTTTCCTGTAGCCAACACCTCTGAAGCGGGGAGGTGAGGAGGCAGCTTGGGCCATGTGTGGCCTTGACGGCYGGTTTTCCTCCGCTACATGCTGTTGGAGCACTCTGCCCTCTTCGCCCACGCTTCCACGGGCTGCAGCATTGCAGCAGCGCAGCTGACGGAGCCGGTGCCTCGCAYAGATGCCGAGATTTGCACAGGAAACCCGCTGGTCGGGCTTGCGCCGCCGCTGTGCCGCCTCGGCGAAGGACGGGGCCGTGGGGAGTCGGGGCTTCGCAAGCAGCATGTCGAGGGCTGTGGGAGCAGGGGCTGCCCTTTTTGGGGGCAAAACTGCAGGTGCATTTTAAAGCAAAACCAGCGCCGTGGTGCAGGATCGGCCTCGGCCGGTGCTCCAGCGGGACGAACGCCCCGCTGAGCCGCCGTTTCCAACACGCGAGCCTGAGGAAGTTAAAGATCCCGCGTGGGAGAAAGACGCCAAGGCTGGCTGCAGGGCACGGCCCCCTCAAAGGCATCGCCGCTGCGTTAAAACACCCCATCACCCCAAACGCCTGTTTTCTGACACGGGGGCGCCTGGAGACGTGGAGGACCGTGCATGGACATGGGAGGGTGCGGGGCCACGCTGGGGGGGAGGGAAGGGGCATGGAAAAGCACCAGGATATGGGGGACCACAGGGATGTGGGGGGACACTGGGTGCTTGGGGACACAGGGGGAGACAGGGACGTAAGGGGATACAGGGGCGGGGGGGTACACAGGGACACAAGGGGGTGACGGGGACAGGAAGGCAGGACACAGGAACATGGGGGGGTCATAGGGACATAGAGGCAGGACACAGGGAGACAGGGACAYGGAGGATGACAGGGACACGGAGGATGACAGGAACGTGGAGATGGGACACGGGGAGACAGAGGGACATGAGAGGTCACAGGGACATGGGGTGACACAGGGACATGGAGGCAGGACATGGGGAGACAGAGGGACATGGCCGGTGACAGGGACACGGAGGCGGGACACAAGGACGTGGAGGGCATCACCGCGGCAAGGACAGCACAGGGCCTCCGAGACACGGAGGCACGCCGGGACAGGGGGCTGGTAGGACACGGCGGGGGGGCTCCAGCACACGGCAGAGCCTCGCAGAC
>NW_028186401.1:23820-49291 GCF_003343005.1 Rhea americana | reverse complement strand
CGTGCACTGGGCGCAGCGGCACCGCGAGCTCTACCTGCGCGTGGAGCTCAGCGACGTGCAGGTACCGCGGCCGGGGCCGTACCGGGGCCGGGGCCGTACCGGGGCCGGGGCCATAACGGGGCCGGGGCGTTCACGGGGGTGGGCGCAGCGCCGCCCCGGCAGTGCTGCCCTGGGTGCATTCACCACGCGTGGGCGCATTGCGCTGGTGGGCGCCTTTCCCCGGCGCGGGTGCCCTAAGGGCGGTGGGTGCCCCGAGCCGGGGCGGAGGCATTAGCGCCCACGATGGGGACGCTCGGGGGAGGCGCGTGAACGCGGCGTGGGCGCGGGCAGCGTGGGCGCCGGCAGCGTGGGCGCGTTGGCGGTGCCGCCGTGGGCCGGAGCGGGTGCGGCGGCGCTGCCGCTTTGCTGCCGTCGGGTTGTCCGGAGCCGGGGTGCGAGCGCAGGCGGAGAAGCGAAGCGGGACGTCGGCAGCGGGGCTCCCCGGGACCTGTCACCTCTCACCTGAAACGGCTCCTYCTTCCCCAGAACCCGGACGTCACCATTACCGACAACGTGCTTTATTTCAAAGGTAAGCGGCGGGCTCTGCTTTGCGGTTACTTTTTCTCCCGACGGGCRAGCGCTGGGCGCCCGTTGCTCTCCRCGGAGGAAACGGCTGAGCCCCRCCGCGGGTGGCCGTGCGCAGACGGATCCCGAAATGCACCCACGGGGCACTCCCGGTGTGCATTCGAGCGCCCGTAAAGACAGCAGGTCATGTCCTGCCTAATAAGAAAAAGGGGGAAAAAAAATGCTCCCCATATTTAAATACTGGTGAAATTTCTCCATCTGTGCTGTCTGCCTCTCTCAACCGAACCCTGGCGATAACCCGCAGCAATTTTTGCTTCTGCAAAGACYTTGTTTGCAAGCGTTATCAAACTTCCGTGTTGGGAACTAGCACTCGATTTGAAAGGTAAAACAGATCCTTCCTAAAGGAGGTTTTGTTTTGGCCAAGCAGCTCCAGGTTGCAGCACCATGGGGTTTGCTGCTTTGCTTGTCGGGACGGTGCTGAGGACACGACGTCGCTGCTTGTGTTCACGTTTTGGCTGTTACCKTTTTAAATGAAGATGCAGTGTCTAATACCGACTCCTGGGTGAGCCGCAGCCAAGGCCATTCGATAGGGTATCGTTTCAAAACGTGTTCGGTCAAGGCTCAGTTTACGGCATCTCCCTGGAAATGAAAGTTGGCTTTGGGAGGTTTTTGGAGCCCTTCCTGGGCCAAGACCCGTGTAAGTGCGAAACGAATGGGGCCGCCCGCCTTTGGGAGCGRGTTCGCACTCCTGCAGACCCGCTGGAGACAGGTCTCCCCGGACACCTGGTGCAGACGGTGCCCTCTCCGGAGGCCATCCCGCGCGGGGGCTTTTCCGTGGGGTCCAGGTTAGGTGTGAGCAGGCGTTTCGGCCCTGCCTGCGTGCTGACGTGCTTCTGCATGCGATGGGTCCTCTGCAGCTGGGTGCCCTGACGCTCACGGGTAATTCTTGCCTTTTAGCTCAGGGACATGGTGCCAAGGGGGACAACATCTACGAATTTCAGATCGAGTTCCTAGAACCGGTTGAACCTAAAGTAGGTACTTTTTTCCCTCTTTTAACTTTTACTTTTTCGTTGTAATTCTTGAAAATTATGAAAGTGAAATGGCTGTGCCTTAAAGTTTGCAATGTGATGTTTCAGATTTCCCTGGTGGCTCTGTAACCACTGACAAAGTAAATGCCATCCGTGGCTGTTCTTCATCCCTGTGCTCAGCCTCCATCCTGCTTTAAGGCAAATCACTCACTGGAGTAAACTTTAATAAAACCAGGGCTTTCCATTTATCATAGATGTTATACAAGAGTTGCAACTTTTTTAAGGGTTTGATCGAAGCAGCAAAATAATGGGAGAACCTGGCAACGCTCTGTCTGGTACACCCTTGATGGGAGAGGAGCGGAATACCGTGGTGCCAAGTGTCTGTGTGATGTTTCCTGGCTTCTTTTTGTTTTGTGGCCGGACAAAAAGAAAGTCATGAAAACTGGCGTTTCTGGCTTGTGCAAATTCCTTAGGTTGCCAGTACAAACATCTTGCYGCTCCTGCTATGAAACACTGTCTTAATTCCTGTTGTAGC
This sequence comes from Rhea americana, assembly GCF_003343005.1. Classification (NCBI taxonomy): domain Eukaryota; kingdom Metazoa; phylum Chordata; class Aves; order Rheiformes; family Rheidae; genus Rhea; species Rhea americana. Next base: position 47,164 of record NW_028186401.1, on the reverse strand, counting down.
CCAATAGGAGTGAGCTTTGCTGGAAGAACAGCCAGTCGCCTGTGTTACTCACTGGTGGCTGTAAAGTCTGTCCTTACCCCTCAAAGCTGTGAGGGGCTTGGGGAAACCCTGGGCTCTGCTCTCCGGGGAGGATCTGTCCTGCTGCTTCCTGGCTGCCTCTCGGGGATGGCTGCAACGAGACTGGGAGTCACAGGTTCAGCTCYGCTTCTTGAGCGAGGGAGGAGGCCGTTCTGTCTGTGCAATGCAGCAAGGGGCCCGAGGGATGAATTTCTAGGGTCCAGTCCTCCAAAAACTGATGTGGAACTGATGTTTCCCTGGAGAGGGGCTTGACAGGTGGTTGGTGACCACTGCTGGAAGATCTGCAGAGGGTTAGAGCAGGGCAGGAGCTCCAAACTTGGTTTGGAGTGGAGTGACAAACTGCCCTGGACCCTTTCAGCACTCCAGCCCTGGCCCCAGCTCCAGGCTCATCGGTGCTGTGAGCCAGCAGGTTTCTGGGTAGCTTCCGCTAGGTACTGGGTGGAAGACACTAGTGTTCCTCAGTCCCAGGATCCAGTCACATGCTTTGCCGCCTCTCACATAATGCAGCATCTGCCTGGTCTGTAGCCTGGGGAGAGGTGCCCACTGCTTCCCATTGCCTGTCCCTGTGCTGGCAGGCCCCYGCCGTGCCGCCAGCCAGGCCTGGGAAGCAAGCCCTTGCCACCGCAGAGCCGCTCCCTTCCAAAAGGTCTGTCCCTCGGAGTCCCCTCAGAAGAGACTGGGCCTCTGACACACAACACTGACCCGTAAGGTCTGTGTACCTTCAGGTGGTGGGGACCGGGTTGTTCTCTTGTAGCTTTTTCATGCACTGTGAGGGCCTTGTGGGGCTTGCTGGCACCAGGCTGACCACCAGTGAGAGATGGATCTTCTGACAGGCAAGGACCAAGCATTAGCAGTAAGTTACAGCTGTAGCCTTGAAATGTCCTGGGAGCGCCCGGACAGCCTTGACTGAGAGCGGCGCTGGTGCCGCATGCTCAGCTTAGAATGCARTGGGTGGCTCACAGTATGAACAGCAAGAAGGTCTAAAGTCAAAATTGTGTGTTCAACCAAGCAAGGCCAGGGCTTGTGCTTGCTCTWTGTGGTGGGATGCAATGGTGCTGTACAGTGCAAGGAGGCTTTCAGGCTGGTTAAGCTCCACAGCCATTGCAGTTGCATCTCCAACAGACTGGAAGAGCTGTGGGCACTGGGCTGCTTCTGTGGCATGGCTTGGGCAGCAGGGAGATGCCTGTGCTGCAGCAGTCCCTGCTGTCCTTTTATCCAGATGGAGAGCTCAGGCCAGCCTTGACTCGGTCCCAGAGTTTGTATCTCAGGGCTTCTGCTGATGCATGTTCCTGTGTCTGCCTCAGCCCRTCTACAAGGTGACTCAAAGGCAGCTGAACATCACTGTGCAGAAGAAAGAGAGTAACTGGTGGGAGAGACTCACCAAGCAAGAGAAGCGCCCGCTCTTCCTAGCTCCTGACTTCGATCGCTGGTTAGATGAGTCGGATGCTGAAATGGAACTCAGGGAGAAGGTCAGTGCTGTGGGCTCGGGCTGCCAGCTGCAAGGCAGTAGCGGTTCCCGTGCGAGGAACAGGTACCCTGGGGTTGTCCAGCACACTATTACTGCTGTTTCATACAGATCCCACGTGGAATTGGTTCACAGACTTGAACTGTAAGCAGGAAGCCAGAAATAGGCATGCTTCTGGCTTGAAAAGAGCCGCGGTTGTGATGTGAGCTGGCAGCCTGTACTCTAGTTCACTGCCGGCTGGAGTTCGCTGCTGAATCTTGCACCCTGCGCCGTTCACCCCAGCAGTCCTGTGTCCTATCCATATCCATACGCCATAGTRAGACCCAGAGATGCCAGTCCAGGGCACTGCTCCCCTGGAGAGCAGGGGTTTCCAAGGCTGTATCCACACAGACCACTGTCACAGCACYGCGTCCCGAGCCACCGGGCTGGTGCCCTGGCTTTGCCTTCCTGCTGCGTGCTCAGCTACAGTAGCTTGCCGCAGCAGGGAAGTGAAAGACCATCTTGGAAGAAGGCTTGCACACGCCACGTTTCTGCGTAACTGCTTTACAACAAACGACTGGTGCCCCGCTCCCCTCTGTGGGYGCTGGGCTCCGCGTGGAGCAGGAAGGGCTGCTCCGGCGGCGAAGGGCGGGCAGAGAGCTCGGCTGGGCCGTCTCGGTTCCCTTCAGCTTGCTGGTGGGTCCTGAAGCATTTTAAGGAACCGTTCTGAGAAACGGTGATAACTGCGGATTAATGGAGAAAACAACTGGCTTTATCACCAAAACCACCAAATTTCTAGAAGAAAATGCATAGTAAAGGAGAGGTAGGATGATTAGTTAACAGTTTCTAGCTTTTATGGTACCGTTCTTTCTGGATGAGAAAGAAGTTTAATTTTATGGAGGTGAGAATTTTAAACCCTCTAGCAATGGGCCGCTTATCTGAGTTTTAAACCTACTAGCTTTGCAGTAGGATAGTTAACAAATCACTTGCTAATTACAGTAACACTCTTTAAAACCTTATCCCTCATCTTAAGGAAGAAGAAAAGATTAACAAAATGAAAATAGAATCCAGAGTCCCCAAAGACCGTGAGTAACCGTACCTTTCTYGTATGCGAAATGGGGTTTAGAAAGCTTCCTTCACTCTCCTGTGTAAACCTTGGCTCTCGTGGACTGCTTTTGACTGGCTTGGTGCATCTTATAGGGGAACCTTTGTATTATGAGCTATTTAGAAATTTAAYAAAACTGGTCTGCAGTTTCTAAGGAATTTAAGAGCCTGTCTAGCAAAAACGTAGTTCTATCAGACGATGTTAGAAGCAAGCAGAACCCACGATATACACAGCAACCCACTTACCACAATCCGTAGTTTCCCTGGTTAGAGCCTGGCGGCTGTGCTCTTGCAGCAAAGCATTTTGCAGGAGGGCTACCACTGTATTCTGCTCACCTGATGTGTTTATTATTGATTGTAGCTTTCAAACACCTGAAGAAGGGATAYTTAATCATGTATAATCTTGTGCAGTTTTTGGGATTCTCTTGGATTTTTGTGAACATGACAGTACGACTGTTCATCTTAGGAAAAGGCAAGTAATAAGCACCATTTTATTCACACTGGGTTTTTGTTTTCTTTGAAATGCTGTTCTTAAAACTTCCTAAATACTGAAATCTAAAGACTTATTTAGGAAACAGTAAGTGCATCACTGAAACACACAACAAAAGCCTCCCAAATGTCATCACAATGTCAAGGATAGGAAAATACTCTCCTCTTGTAAATGATAGTTGCAGATTCTGATGAATGATACTCTACTCTGCCAAGATTTCATTTAAAGAAATAAGTTTGATGAAAATGTCTCATTTAGTGCCATATTAATATAATTAGTATTATTATTATTGAAAAAGTATTGACTAGAATGTTTTGGTTTTTGAAGATACTTCTCATTCTGTTGAGGTACAGAGCTATCTTTTGCAAAGTTATTACTGAAATAGTTCTTGATTCTTCCGTGTGTGATAGAGAACATCTGAGCATTGCTTCTGACCTGTGACTTCAAGATAAAATCAGTAACAAAATTACGTGTGTAATTATGTTTTTTTTTCCCAAATACAAATAGAATCCTGTTATCAAGAGCTGTGATTTTCAGCCAGCTTCCTGGGCTTTAAAATTGTTTCCTGTGTCTTACAGACTCTTTCTATGATACATTTTACACTGTTGCTGACATGATGTATTTCTGTCAGACCCTGGCATTAATGGAGATCTTGAATTCACTAATAGGACTAGTCAGATCACCGCTGATACCTGCTGTAATCCAGGTAATATTTTAAGATTCTTCTCCTTGTTTAAAGTAAATCTGTATTTTACATTACAGTGTGTAGACTCTCCTAAAATAAGTGATGCAACCTCCCTGGCACTGCCATAGAGAATATCTGAAGTAGTAGGAATCCATGCTTTCCCAGCCTCAGYTGTGGCAGACTGTCTTGTCTTCTTCCACTGCCTAGCTGAGAGGCTTTAGGACAGCAAAAGGAAGAATCAGCTGATGAAAACAATCTGTTTTTGATTGGTTCCAGTTCCCTTTTTATTCTGGTTGTTGTGCATAAAACTGTTGCTAGACTATTTGTGACTAGGTCCCTTGGATTGCACCAAAATAGAGAGGGCCACAGCGTGCAAAATGCATGCTCAGTAGATGTTTCAGGCTTGAAGAGGGCTCATGCTGCGTGAGTGTTTTTGACAGCAAGAACTTGCATTTTCTTTTGATGAACAGTGTGACTGCTTACTCCTTAATTTCTTTTTTTAAACAGGTGTTTGGAAGAAACTTTATTTTGTTTGTTGTCCTTGGAAGTTTAGAGGAAATGCAGAGCAAAGCTGTGGTGTTCTTCATATTTTATTTCTGGAGTATCATTGAGATGTTCAGGTTTGTGGGATTTCCCTCTAGAACAGTTTGATCTTTCCCACAAATTCTTTAAAGAAGATTTTGATCTTTGTACCTTTTGGAAGAGAAATCCCTTGGCACTAGTATATTGTCTCTGGAGAGTAAAATGTCCTTTAGACATTGCCTATCACAGCTTTCCTAGGTTGCTGTATTTACCAACAGTGATAACAAGTTGGGAGTCATAAAAATAGCACTGCCCTTTGAATTTCCATTGCTAAGCTAGCTGCACTATGCTGTTTCTCTTTCAAAAAAAAAATCTGAAAAGCTTATTAGACAAGTTGGGCAGTTAAAGTCATCCGTATCATCAGAATAATAGCATTAGTTCTGTGAACTTGCAAATAAAAATGTGTCCCTCAYCCCTAGAAACATTTCTGAATATTCTTGTGTAATTTGAGAATTACATTGACTAGACTATACAACAGATAAATGAAAGACTAATCCTAGTAGCAGTCTCTGTGTTAAACAGTATCTCTTCTCAAACTGAATTGACTCTAGGTATCCCTATTATATGCTTTCGTGCATTGGTATGGAATGGAAACCGCTAACGTGGCTCCGTTACACCAGCTGGATCCCTCTCTACCCCTTCGGATGCTTGGCAGAAGGTATGTCCAAGAAAGATAGTTKAATAATTGAAGAGGTTAAAGCTGTGCAAATAACTGAATTTTTGGTTTGGCTGCTGGACTAGAAATAATAGAACAATAGATAAACAGAAATTTGTTTTGAGCTGAACCAAATATAAGTTTTCTTGCCTTCTTTGCTGAATGGAACTTAYCTTTTCAATTTGACACAAACAGAGGTCTTCCTTTGGGGCACTGGGGAGGAGAGTAAGGGCAGCAGGAGGTTAGCTGAAGGAAGAGAGCAGGCGGGGCTGCGTGCCGTGCAAGGGGCACAGGGAGACAGTGTTCACCTCTCTCTGCTGATCCAGAGTGTTTGCTTCTGTGTACTAGACCCGAGCTGGTCAGTCTAGCTTAGGTTTGCACCTGCTCACGGATCTTTACATTATCTTGTAAGTGGCTGTTTGGGACAGGCAGGAGCAGACTTTCCTCTGAAAGCAGCGTCGCCTGTTCTGAGAAGGGCATGCCAGGAAGGGCTCCGCTCCCTTTCTGCTCGGAGAGTGACTGCTCCGAGGAAGAAGCAGGCCCCTCGTCGTCTTGCTGTGCCTCCTCTGGAGAGGAGGCAGTTTTACACTGGAGTCTTCTCTCTCACAGGCCGAGATTTTACTGTTATTTATTTTCTTTTTTTTTAAAGAAGAATGTCCCTGTCTAGCTTCTAGTTGTAGGAAATCTGTTTTAATCATACCTGTCAGAACCTGTCTCTGAGCCAGCAGTAGGCTTGTGCATTGCCCAGCTCCAAGCATGGGAAAGACTRCGCCTGTTTCATTGCTGTCGATATTTCTACATTGTGAATATCGCTGTCTCAGGCCCTGCAGGCAAGACAGTTGTGTATGAGAACAGTGTCTTTCACAGGCCAGCTTACTGTGCTTGATTTCTATAGCTAAATCTGCCTGAGCTAGCTGCTTTGCATCATACTGCATGTTTAAACAACAGCTTAAAAAAATGGTTCACATGTAATCAGTGTCGTTAATGAGGGCTAGAACATAAGGGAACACCTTGAAAAGGTTGGCGTAGGCTGGGCAAGTGTATATTTTACCTGTGTTTTACAATCCTGGTGGCCTTCTCCTTTCAGCTGTCTGTATTGTTCAATCCATTCCAATCTTCAGTGAAACAGGAAAATATAGTCTGGCGTTGCCAAATCCACTGAACGTCACAATCCAGTTTCCGTTCTTGCTTCAAGTATACCTTATAGCCCTATTTTTAGGTAAGATATTTAATTGTATTTCTCACTATTGAAATAAAAAGGCCAGGTTTCTTCTGAATAGGTATTCTTTTTTCCTAAGCAATTTAAATTCCTGTGTCTCTGGGATCACGGCAACACAAAATTGCTCAAGCTTAAGCTGGCTTTATCCTTGTTGCTTGTTTATGTAAATTTGTCAGAGATAGGGGGGATACAACTGCAATTAGAATTGGTTAGCCCCCAAGTAGGAGACTGTAGTAACGAGTTAGCATCATTACCTACAGGTCACTTGAGTTAAAAGAATAATTGTTTGAATGTATTTATAGCCTCAGTGTACTTAGTCTTCCACTTTTACATGGTATTTGAGCTTCAGAATGATTTAGCTGACGTCTAAATATAGTTCCAAATTAAAGCAATGTTTAACTGAACTGCATTATAAGCACTAACGCAACATGCAGATATGTTTTGCCAGGAAACAATATAGGGGGCTTTTTAGATAGTACATTTGAGGAAGAATGGTGCTTCATTGATTCACATCTGGTTTCTTGTGTTCTTGTATTTCTGAACGTAAGATAATGTTTTACTATGCATACCCATCACAGAAGTTTCTTAAAGAATAAATTGTGATTCCATCTGAATTACCTGTTTGATCCTTTCCCTTCTCTGCACAGCTGCTGTTGCAACTTTTAAAAGTGACAAAGCAACCTTTGAGCAGCCCCACAGTACCAAACMACCTGAGCAGCAACTCCAGCCTTACCCTGCAAGAAAATACTTGCATTAGCTTTCAAAGCTCTGTATATCTTTAAACTGTTGTGGGGGTGAGGGGGTTGCTATTGCTTGCCCTGTATATTTCCTGAATTTTAATCTCATACAGCCATCTAGCATTAATAAGATACAATAACATCCTACCTAAACACTTGATTCTTTTTCAGGGCTATTTGTAAACTTCCGTCACCTCTACAAGCAAAGGAGAAAGCACCTTGGACCAAAGAAGAGAAAGATGAAGTAATGGATGACTGCAGTGCTTTCTTATCTAACTTATCTCAGTGATAAGATAAGCCTCTAATTCTTAAAGTTTTACTCAGTGCAATGTAAAGAATTTTGTAAAGTTAAATCATATTAGATTTCATAGTGAATTCAGGTAACATTCCCATATACTGTATTTTGTTCTGTTTCAATCATATGTATGCATGGCATTTATCACTGAACAGAAACATTTAAACTTGTGTCCCATCAACTACCATATTAGAAAGAAATCCTATTATCTGCATATATGCTTATAAACAGTGGAGCAACACTAAATAGAAAAAGTGTTTATCTTTTAATTGGATATTTGCTCTTTCAATATGCATGCAGATAGGGCTTCTGATATTGGGATATAGTATTAGCTGGCCCATGCTGTTCCTAGGGTGCCATTTCGATGGCAGGAGGAATAGAGTCTGAGACCAGTATGAACAGTGTTTGGGCATTTATTAGTGGTTGGGGTAAATCTGCTCTGCCACTCTCCTTTTTTTATTGAAGCATGCTGCTGCTGTTAAATTTAAACTGGAAGTACTGAGGTCAGATTAGATGCTAACTTGCTCTGTTCCTAGTTTAGTCTTAACAGGACAGAATAGGAGCACTACGTGGACCCCAGCAGCACCTCTTTAGCAGGATAAATCCAACCAAGGCATTTGGGACAGGAAGCTGCCAGCCTGTCACATGGCTAGAAATGCTTTCCTTGTTGATAATGCAAGCAGTAAAATACAGCGAAATAAGAAAACATGAGTATGAGCTTACTCTTAGATGTAAACCCCAGCAGAAAACTCCATCCACTGATACAGAGGGAGAAACATCTTGTGGAAGAGAGAGAGACACAAACCTGGAACTCTCCCAGGAGGGTGGTCACCTCTGCTCTTCCCTGTCAGTGCTGTAGTTCCTGTATTTATAGCCTTCTGAAAGGCAGTAAAGATGATTGGGTTTTTTCCTACTTCCTAAATTTAGGAGTGTAGCTGAGAAATTGGCATGTATACTTTGTTAGAAAGCCCCTCATGAGTAGAGTGGTGGGTGAGTCTAATAATGAACTGTGGATTATTTTGATACCATGTACCAAATCTTAGCAAGGGAGATCTCACATAGAGGGAAAAGGGTTCTTTCAAACCCCTATTTGTGTTAAGTAATTAAAAAAAAAGGGGGGGAGAAATATCCCCCCCCCCCGCCAGGGTTCTAAGTTGTCTGTTCTCTCATGTGGAAACATTTGTTTCAGGTGACTTCACTTAAAGATGTGTTTCCTCACACCTAGCTTCTCCTAGTTGATTCCAGATCCTTAATCCAGTTTAGAAAAAGCTTGTTATTAATGTATAATAAGCTTGTTCTAAAACTATGTTATGGTAGAACAGGCTGCATCATGACTGCCACAGCCCCCAGGGCAATGCAAAGCAATGCCAGCAATCCAGAACAGGCACTGAAGTTGAGATTAGCTTAGTGCCATCTTACTGTTTGTTTCTTTTCTACTGTAAAACAATGTGAATCCTACAGAAAACTAAGTATTTTTGATGCTTAAAAGTGACAGACAGCTTACTATTTGTAACTTGGCCCCAGTGATTGTTACTGTGAAGAATGAAATTATGTTATAAGGAGATTTTAACAGAGAACTAGTACAAGTTGCACACTGCATTTTACAACTGTTTTTTGTCAACAAGTAGCATGATGCAATTGCTTTTTGGAGACCTCACTCAAGGGCTTACTCTCAAAGGAGAGTGCAGATAGGTTCACTCAGAATAGCTGAGTGTTACTTACACAGTTACTATTTCACCACAGCGCACATTGTACTTACGTTTGAAGTATGTCAAGGGACCGAACAGTTGAGCACTGGAACAGCAGGGATCACTTTCATACTTTAATTTCTCCACTGGGCATTTAGAATTTTGTTACACAATCCATATGTACTTATACCTGATACTTCTCAGTGAAACTGTGGTACCTAGTGAGAGCTGTCACAGATCTTACACTACTGGAGTTCATTAGTCCTTCAGAAAGAATGTGTTTCTATTAATAAAGATTTACAACCGAATTTTGTTTTGGTTTAGTTATTTATACAGTTTTCTACCCTTAGGGAAAGAACARTTGAGCTGTCCTGATAAACTGCTAGGACTTGGTCTTCACTGGGTAAAGTTTTAGAACAGTGACATTAAACATACGTACAGCAAAGCTGCCATGAAAATGGAATGAAGACAACTAAATATTCATGAAGAATTACTATTTATTAATATTACACAATTAAAAATATTGCCTTCTCAAAAGATTACCTTACTTCCACAAGCATAAGCACTGCAATGCAAGTGCTCATGTTAGTTACTGCAGTACAGACTAGCTTTCAAATTAGGCATAAAATCAGTGATGACACCCTGGAATTATCTGTGTATAATTTTGCACAGTGGTTCTCACRCATTCTTTGGACAATTCAAATCTATTTGTAAAATAGTAGTAGCTGCCTTTTTGGACACTTACCAGTGAGTTCAGTCATTTAGTAACTGTGTTTTGGGGAGGCCAAAAACCACAAGCAGTATTTTCTTTCTTCAAATGTACTAAATAACTTCTACCCCTTATCCAGTGCTGTATTTGACTTTGGAACACTTAACAACATGATTTTCAGGTCCGATTAAAGCCACCACAAATTAGTTATGTTTATTCACAGAGTACTGATGCAAATAAGGGACCCCGTTTGCATAGGAAGGTTTCCAAACAGTAATTAAACAGGTCCCAGATAAATATAATTTGAACCACTTGAGTCCTCATTTATAGAGGTTCCCAAAATTGAGACTTCACATTCTCTCGGTGCTGCTACCGGAAAAGTCTGTTTGCAGCGGAGCAATGTTATGATCATAGGCAGCATATTCTGATGCCCCAGTACTTGCCACTTTGAGCTGCTGAGCAGCATGTGTTAGCTGAAACGCTGCATCAGGATGAGCTGTGTCAGGAAGCAGGGTGCACTCCCGCTCCAGCATGTCTGCCACACCTTTCAAGAGGTCCAAAAAGCCAAATGCCAGAGCTGCCTTTCGTAAGCGGTTAAGTTCCTGCAAGGAAAGAAAACTCCTTTTAAAGTCACTGAGAGGCTTTATGTAAATTTTTAAATTATTWTTTTTTTTTTAAATGCAAACTTGTTCACTTATGAGAAAAATAACTTGAGCTATCTGTAGAGCTGCTGCAGAGTGCTCAGCTGCTCAGGAACCGAAAATGCTTCAGGGCACAGTGACATACAGTAACATTACAGTGATGTAGTGTTTGTTTTCCCTTGCTCTCTTCCTGGAGACTTTTTAGTTCTTTCGTTTCCCTTTTGTGCCTCTGTGCTTGCCTGTATCCCAACTGGGGTTAGCCTCCAACTCAGACTTTACTGACTGCTGACTTTAACCAGTGTCCAGTAAGATCTATGTTAATTTCTCTTCATTGTAAACTTACGACAATGGCCTGCACGCATTTAGACATTGCATTTGTTCTTGAAGTCTCTGGGAGTTAAAATAAACTGCTTCAGTACTAAGCTTACAAGAGGAACAATTGCTTCCAGCTACAGTCTAGATTATGGAGTGTTATGATGTGGGCAAATGTGCCCGGAATTTTGTGCTTCTCTGCTTCACTAGTAGAAAAAAAAAAAAGGAAACAGTTTCAGTGCAATGTTTGTGACACAGAATGACATCTGTGTCCTCATTCTGGTCTGACCCATCAGTTTATTTCTGCCTGGACAACAGCAAAAAATCTGCAAATAAATTCACCACAGATGTAGCAGGGATCATGAGAGACACCTGTAAACGTGCCGCTTCTTTGCCACCTTGCCACAGAATGTGATGGTAGGACACCAGACCCTCTGCCTCACCTTTTTGGATGGTAAAATGGACCATTCAGGTGCCTTCGTCCTTACAGAACAATGTGTGCTTTTGCAAAGCCCTACAAGCCCTGCACAGAACATCCTACAGAAACAGACAGTATGTGCTCCTCTCTCAGATGTACCACTGTCACTATGGATCAAACTTGCGCTGGCCTTTAACATCTTACTTTATAGAATGTTTGAGTCTTCTCGGGGAGCTTCCTTGCATTTCTCAAGATCTTCTGTACATCTGTCTGCAGAAAAGAAAGAAAGATATTGCCAGCTGTTATGGAATCTGCAGAAAAGATTCCTCAACTATTTATTGATAAATAATCTTCATCATTGATGGGACTGCAGCTCATAGAGGCAAAAACATAAAATGGTAATTACACTAAATCCAATAAACTAAGCCAGATGCTACACTAGAGAGATATCTTTCATTAAACTATGCTTTCTGATTGCATTTTAATCATGATACTTTAAAGAGGCAGCATTTATAAAAATAAAAGAAATGCAATTACATTAAATGGACAATACAGACACAGGCTCCACTTTACTGGTGAGACAGATACTGCTGACTCACGTAAAGCATCAAGTCCAAAGCCTGTATCATTACCTGGAGGCCACTTGGTTTTATCCATACAGTAACATTCTGTGCATAACTGCGCTTGTTTTTGGGTTGCAGGGGGAAAGGGCTCTTATTGTCATCCTCTCCGTAAGGATTTTCTTTCGCATCTGGGAGGGGTGGAAAAAGAACTTACTAAATAAGATCTGGCAAGGTCATTCTTGCAAGAAAGCAGTGAATGCACAACAGGTGTTCAAAAGAGTGTGACTAGTACCTGAAATAGGTCCAAGCTGTGCCATCTTCCCCAGCCATGGAAGGGGCTCAGGACCAGGTTCAAAGAGTGACATCATGAGGTTTGATTTCTTCTTGCTGTCAGCTTGTGAATAGAGCATTCCATACCACTCTGGCCTATTGAAAAGAGCAAATCCCAAAGGCTGAAAACTGTCTACCCCTCTTTGCCTAGAATTTATCTCCCTCCCACTGTGTGGAGGCTCTCGTTTTCATTATCTGTAATTTACACTGGCAGATACACATCCACATATTAAAATCCACAGCTTTGTCTAGCAATGCAGAGTTCTGTACAGAGTAAAGCTTGAATCAGTAAAGGAAAAGGCATCCAGCTTCATACCCCAACTGGACGACAGCCACCATGCCTTCCACTTTCAGGCTCCCATGTAACAAAACACAGAAGTTGGGGATTTTCCCAGCAATCTGATTAGCTGAATTTTCATCTTCAGTGTCATCYGTTATCCCAGGTCCCACCTCATCACCTTCTGGAGAAGGAGAAAAGAAAACAAAGAGGCAGCATGGGAGTAAATTCAACCACACTATTTCTAGTTCCATCACACTTACCACCCTGTTTTTTTCTGTAATGCAAGAGTTTCCAACATGAAGCACCATTCTGCCAAGCAACTTTTTTCATGCTTGTCTGTTTTCCTTTCTTCAGGAAAGGCTTCGGATGTGAGAGCTGGTGGTATTTTAATATTATACTTTCTGAACACAACTACCAGCTTTTCTCATAGCAGTAAGGGCTGAAGAGATTACTGTCTCGCAGTCCCCAGCCACCTGGCTGCAGGTCTCATCTGACCTGTCCACCAAACTCTTTGTATAATCACTCCCTAGCCTGTGTCAGTCAAAAATAGTTGGGTTAACAAAGACCAATACTCAATTTGTTTAAACTAACCCAACTCATTTTTAGCAAGCAAGCAAATCTGAGGGAGGAGGTTTGCTCCCACATGAGGGAGCAACAGACRGCAGTCCCAAAGGTGGCAGTGAGTGGCAAACCCTTCAGCTGCAGTTGGAGAAGACTGAATCACAGCATCCCTGTTAGACAAGCCAAGCTTCAGGTAATACTGTAAAATGAACAGCTGCTAAATGAACTGTTGGGGCAAAGTGGCACTATAATGTTATAGAATTGTTCTATTGCACCCTATTCACAAAATTTCACAGTTATCCACAGTGCTAAAAAGAACCCCTCAGCTTTGAAGAAACTAGCAGTGAAATACGACGACATAAATATTTTGGCAATGACCACATGGCTGCTTCTGAGCCCAAAGCATTCTGAACTTCCAAGTGCTCTCCTCACATCTTCCTATGCACTTTGTCATCATTATGACAAACTTGATATGTTTTAGCAGCTGAAATGCAGCTGTGATTTAACAGCCAGTATCTTCCAAGGCGAAAGGCCTAGCAGGATAAGAGTGCTAATACAGAGATGAAAACATATCTGGCACTTTCAATCTTCTTCACCAAGAGATATCTCACTTTCTCTTTGCACCACTCCAAAGCCATGACAAAAGGACAGGGAAGTCCTTAACACATGCTCAGGAACACAAGCAGATGCAAATTAAGAGCACACTCACCCATCCTCAAAGCCTAGAGCAGTTAGTTAGGTGTACATACATGCACACACACACGTACATATATGCACACACACACATATACCTGGCCTCAATGAGCAGCAACTAATGCTCAAGTACAAATGAGTGATCTAGTTGTTATTAATACCACATTTTTTATAACAACAAATCATTCCATGAAAGAAATTAGAAGTAGGCATTAAGTATTCATCTTGTACTACATATATCCTGGTCTAGAACTATTTTTAGCTCCAAGTTTAGCAAGTTCTGTTAATTATGATGTTATAAGGACACTGTTCCCTCTATTATTTCACTGATTTCTGTACAGATGAACTTTTCAAAGAAAATAYTATTTGGAAAAAAGTTAATACCTTGCGTTCAAGGTTTTGATTTTCATGTAACTATGCAAATGTGTCTTCCGAGACATCAGACCATCAGAAGACGTATAAAACCTTTGCTTCTAATCTAAACTACAACAGCCATTGGAAAGGAAGCTTAAAGCAGCGTTTGCTACAAGAAACAAAAGTTGCTCACCTCTGTTAAGTGCAATGGGCAATACCAAGTGTCTGGATAAGACAGGAGGGCTAGAAATGTCAGCTATATCTACAAAACCAACAATTTCTAGATCTGTAGGGAGATAAGAGGTTTAAGTCAGTTTTCAAAATAGCTGAAATATATTCAGAGTCAATTTAATATTATCACTTCTTATACCACTCTAAATTTTCTGAAGCAGTGACTAGACTACAACAGAGTGCCAYCTTTGTTTGGGAGCCTCTAGGTGTTACTGAAATGCAAACACTCATACACAATATCATGACACTTCAAGACAAGAACATAATTTCCATCAGATATATAATACTATTCACCAACTGTGTTTCTAGATACATAGGGAACCATGCACATCTGAATTTACAAAAAAGGCAACCGGGTACAGTGTAAAAACAAAGGAGAGAAAATACAGGCTGTCTRTAAGGATAAAGGTGTAAAAAAGACTAAACCAAATCTACTGGCTTTGAACTGGCACTACAGAATCTGCAGGAATTCCCATCAATTATCTCACAAGGTTAGCCCTAAGAGGCCCGTTTCCAGGACTGGGAAGATTGACTTGTTCTTCAGTTTTGCAATTCAAATGCAGCTCCACTGCATAAGAAGTGGTGGGTATTTACTGTTAAAAGATTGAGGCAGCCCAGCCATGTCATCCATACCCAGCCATGTTCCATTACATCAGCTGTAGTGAAATCCATGAAAGTAAATGTCACTTCCTCCTCATGTTCCACTCCTGGAGCTTCCTCACTTCTTAGTAGCAAGCAACCAGGAAACACAGCCTTCCCTTTGACAGCCCAAGCAAGGGACTCAGCCAAAAGGCAATCCAATTGATTTTTCCCCATAACTGAATAAAGAACACTCAATTAAAGCCCTGCAGGAATTTAGGGGTCGAGCACATCATACACTGCATTTTAATGCACATAGATCAAAATCTATTTCATGCCAAATTCCCATCTTTGGAATGTCAGCAGGAGTTCTAACACTTAGTTCAATGGAAAGCCTCCCTCATGAAGACAGACTTCATGCTCTTTTTCTTTGCTTTTGCTATTTTGGCACAGACATATTCAAACCTGTTTAAACAGTATGCAGCTGCAAATAAAAAGTGGCATTACAGTGTGATCTACCCCAAGTGAAAAATGCTCTTCTCCTGCATATTTAAAAGAAAAAAAAAAGACTATCATGATGGCAGTAATTTAGGGATTGCAGTTTGCTTCCTTGCAATTACTTTTACCGATACTGTGTACTTATTCACATGCAAGCTGTGCACCTGTTGTTGAAGAACACAGGAATTCTGCAGGACATATCCAGGAAATTAAGTTACTAGTAGAAGGAAAAGCTCCAGCAGAGGAATCATCAGTTATCTAGAAGGACACAGAGGCATACAGTCCAACCAAGTCACTCTCTTTGCACAACAGAGCACAAAGCCAGCAGGAACTCCCATCAACTCTCTTGCAGAGTTAGCCATATTGAGGTGCTGCCAACAGAAAGGATGTCAACCTTTGTCTCAAGAGCCCCAGCATGCTACCACCAGATTGGAAAGAATAAAACCAAAATGCATGTGTCCCAAGTGCATGGCAGAGTTGCTGAGAGTAATTCTGATGTTACAATTCAAATTTCATTCTCTAGGGCAAAGCAGCGAAGTTCAGTGTACTCTCTCCAAGAGGTATACCTAGCCATTTGCAAGTCATAGGCACAGACTAGTTACAGACTACCTTCCACGCACAGGCACAGTATCCAGCAATGGGAAGGCTGAGAAAGGTTTTCTTTGCATAGTATTTTCTTTTAAATGATTTAGTATTAGGGTGAAGTGCCAGAATGACAGACATAAACAATAAAGAAACCTTTCTAAATCGCAAGCTTTACCCACACTGCCTCACCAGTGTTTCTCAAGCCCACCTCTAGTGTAATCCTCTAAGAAGCCACCAGAAAGATGACAGCTTACTAAGAGCCTGGGGTCTTTTTGCAAAAGGCAATCCTAATACAGAATGTAGCCCATTCTCAAAAACACCAYTCCTATACTCCATGAAGCTTATGAGGGCATTCTTGGAAAGCAGCCCATGGCTGTCTTCCACAGTCCCCACCCCTAGAAACTGGCACTTAGGGCTTTGAGAGTGCCTCTACCTTACTCTAGTCCTTTCACCAGCTACACACGACTGAAACAGGATGAGATTCTTGTTCCACGGTGCCACATATACCAAGCAATTACACTGGCAGTGACTGTGTTCCTTGCAGGTGAGAGAGCAAGTGGATGAAACAGTAACTACACAGGATAAGAGCTGGCAGTGAAACAGTAAAAATAAAATGGATTTAAGTRAAAAACAAATAAGATCAGTTACCTGTATTAATTGCTTTAGGGATGGGGTCTATTTCTTCATCTATAATGAAAGGTTCTGGTCTGGGAAATACTTGCACATCAGATGTTAAGTGGCCACACTTAAGAACAGCATGGAACGGTGTATAAGCCACGTCTATTAGCTTTCTAGAACATGATCAGTTATAATTAGGGAAAAAAATAATACATATCAAACGAAAGCAAATTATTTAAGTTTGTCTAAAGCACACTAAGCTCACAAAATTTTATTCTTCTGTTTTAACTACAGTTAATTCAATAGTTCCAGCATTGCCAAATTATGACACAAAGCAGCACATTMTTATACTGACAGCAAATTAACATTAATTCTAGAAATTAGTATCTTCTATCACCCAATCATAACAGATGTGATGGTTTAGTTACAGAATGACTAAAATAAATCTTAACCAGTGAAGGCTGAGCTTAAAATACAGTTAACATAATAACTGACTAAAAGAAAAAAAAAGATTAATCAGATATATCACCAAATTTCTTGTTCTATTTATTTTTCTTTACAGATACTAACTGAAAACATTCACAATGGCATGTTATCTACGTGTCCACTAACCCGAACATAGACTGTACATTCTTCAGGCAAAGAGGTCCATCAATGGTAAAAATTTGCCCTTCTCCATTGTTTAAATCTATGAGCCGTTCCAGACAGTCCAAGGAATCTGTGCTCTGAAGCTGTGCAAAAATAAATATTTTTGTTAAGCTTTATTTTTATTCTCCTCTTGCTAAATAGCRTGAGTCACAGAAAATATACACAGCATAGCAAAAAGTCTGAATGGATGCTATCACAACTTTTCATGATCTTGCTTCTTAGTGAACAAACCAATATTCTTTTTTTCTCAGCAAATATACTCCTAACATTGCATTTGTATTAGCCCTGAGACAGTATGTGGCCCAGTAACAATAATACATTGTTTTATCATGTTAGATTATGCTCTGAAGGCAGATGCAAGCAGCGAGGAATCCCAGAAGCTCTCAAGTCTTCAAGAGTACAGAATGTCTTAAATAACATAATACTATATTAGTAATTTTAAGTTTCCAGTTCCTTCAGAATAATGCAATCTTCATGAGGCAAGGCAGATATAATTCTCTTTGAGTAGTTACTAGAGCACGATTGTGAAAGCATGTAAACTTATCAGTAATAAAAGATTTGCTTTAAAAATTTTCCCAGTTATTCTGACTTGTAAACAACACTTTAACACATCAAATGATTAGCCTTGACAGAGACCTTGAAGCTGAAGTATTTATTGCATGTACAAACAGAAAATCCTTCTGTCCATGACAGAAAAATGTAGGTGTCAAGGTAAAAGTGATATTGATAATAAAACCTAATCTAAGGGACTTCAGTCGGTTTGTTTTTGAATTCAGTTTGTTTTGAATTCAGTTTGTTTTAAACATTTTTATTCAATTGAATTTTAAATGCTACCAAGATCTTTAAAGATGGTAATGAGATTTTTCAAAGGTACTTGAAAAGAACACCACCAGTCATCTTTCCTTCAAAACAGACAGAAGTTGTTTGAATACTCCATCTCAGAGACTTAGAGTTCAGCTCATTCCCATTTCTAAATAAAGTTGCTGTTATTTTAAGTGCTGAGCATCTTTGAAACAGAAGTATTTCACAAATAGTGAAATAAAAATTGTTTAAAGTTCCCCAGAGATAAACTGTCATGATTCTGCTCTGCAGAGAAGGACCTGGGAGTGCTGGTGGACAGCAAGTTGACCACGAGCAAGCAACGTGCCCTCATGGCCAGGAAGGCCAATGGTCTCCTGGGGTGCATTAGGAAGAGTGTTGCCAGCAGGTCRAGGGAGGTGATCCTGCCCCTCTACTCAGCCCCGGTGAGGCCACATCTTGAGCTCTACATCCAGTTCTGGGCTCCCCAGTAYGAGAGAGACATGGAGCTACTGGAGAGTGTCCAGCATAGGGCTACGAAGATGATCAGAGGGCTGGAGCATCTGCCCTATGAGGAACRGCTGCGAGAGCTGGGCCTCTTCAGCCTGGGGAAGGGAAGACTGAGGGGGGGATCTTATCAATGTGTACAAGTACCTGAAGGGAGGGTGTCAAGGGGATGGGGACAAACTCTTTTCCGTTGTCCCATGAGAAAGGACTAGAGGTACAAACAAAAACCAYAGGAAGTTCCACCTGAATACGAGGAGGAATTTCTTTCCTGTGAGGGTGAYRGAGCACTGGACAGGTTGCCCAGAGAGGCCATGGAGTCTCCTTCTCTGGAGATATTCAAAACCCACCTGGATGCAACCCTGTCTAATATGCTCTAGGTGATCCTGCTTGAGCTGGGGGGTTGGACTAGATGATCCCCAGAGGTCCCTTCCAACCTTATCCATTCTGTGATTCTGTGGTTTATAAAGACCTAAAACTGCAAAATCTAAGGACAAAAATAAACTTCATAAAAGATTCAACAGTTAAATTTCACCAAATAACTAGCACTAAGTCCAGAACATCAACTAAGCACTAAAACTAAGCACAAGAATGTCAGAACAAGTTTTGCAGTGCAYGAGTGATTGATAAGAACATTAATTATCCAGTACAACAAAAAACAGAAAGCACACGTTAAAGTCATTACCTCTTCCAGATTTGCCATGCACATGACATATAACTTGGATGGGAAAGGGAAAGGCAGAGGAAATCGGTTACTTTCACTTCGCTGGTTGTGAGTAGCTAGCGAGTGCCGTAGGGAGCCTCTGCCAATGCCCAGGCAGCCATCAGTGACAAGAACAACCTTAAACGAAAAACGATAGATTAGCACTTTCAAGTAAAGATACGTTTCTACCTGCAGACAGCAACTATGCACCAATACTAGTCACTCTAGCAGCATGCATTTCTATACTGAAAGAAATATATATATATATATATATATATTTATATAAATATATATAGAAATGTTCACATTGGCATTTCCTCCACTGAGCTAGGTGAAGGATTGTAAGCTAAGTTTTCAGAACTAAGCACATAAATGAAAAATTACAGATTTAACCATTACAATTTAAATTACACGCACAATAAATATGYATTTTGTTGTAATTAGGCAATTGCACTAGAACTGAAATTCCACAGCCATAAATATATCACGCTGTGCATGAACACGGCCATTTTTAAGTATACATAGAAACACAGCAACTACACAGCCAGAAAAGCAGGCTGCTGCTGCTAGACTTGAGAACCTTGGGAATAAGATACAAAATAAAGCCAACTACAATCATCTCTTCACAGAATCTGGACGGCAGTCCAAATCTCATTGCAAACTATAGAAGCCATGCAAACAGTAACATTAATTAGTCTAACTCTTGCTAACAGATACAGTTGCAGTGCATTCACATTTTGCAACAGAACTATTAAAATAGTTTCCWTTTAATTACATGTCTAGAGTCACCCTCTGAAAAAATATGCAAATAATGGAATTATTTATATTCAATGGGGACMCAGTCATTTCTAGTATAGCAAAATAACTGCTCTTTCAACATTGTACAGGAACACCAAGCATTATTTTTTCAGAGAAGGAAGAAAAATAAAATCAAGCTGAAACTAATGCATATCCATTACATCCAGACTTTTACTCTCTCCTAATCTCCATCTATCTTTTTTGCAGCCTTTTCAGTAATTGTGTTTGAACTGTTACTCACCAGTAAAATTCTTTACTATTACAAGATTACACACAGTACATTTCCCACTGCCTTTCATCATCCAATAATCTGATGTTCTAGTACCACAGCCTATGATATAAATGAGAGATCAAATGTTGAGCTCTAATCTATGCTTGTTTTTTACATCTGTCTAATACTTCACTTTTAATGTCTGCTTTTTCAAGGTGTCTTTTATCCTGGCTAGACTATGAAGCATTTTGTCTAGACAATGAACTGATTTTCSTCTCTTTATAAAATATTGTTTGAGAGCTGTTCCTAGCTCAATGAGCTGCAAAATTACTGAGCTTAAATCCTAACCCAAAGAGCAACAGGCTCTTAGTGACTCAAAAACTGAGGGCTAAAAGCAGACTTGGCCATAACCGGCAGCAAATTCAGAAGGCTGCGAGCTGCAACAACTGAATGGAGTATGCAAGCAAATCCATGCAAAACAACTCATAAGGAAAAGACAACAGCTCAAAATACACTCAGTAGTCATCCTTGCTGTTGCTTGAGACTGGGACTGTTGTGGGCTCTGGACATCACCAGGTACTGGCGGGTAAAGGTTACTGTGTGTATGGCTACAGCCTTTCCAAGCTGACCAAGGTTCCTAGAGCAGTAGATTGCACCCAGGTCAAACATCAGGCATCCAAAAAAAATACTTTGAGGAAAAATGTGCTATTATACAGGTACGTAAAGAGAGCATCACTGATGCGTAGTGTCCCCAAACACTTCTCTCTCCACGATTTTAACGCATTTGGACATAAAATTATCCAGAYTTTTGCTGTTTAACATTTTAATAAAGAGAACCTTCTCCTGTTCACATCCCAGAATATATCCAATTATCTTCCTGTAGCACCAGCATACCTGACAGTATTCAAAGGTCTCAAAACACATTTACATTTCTTTCTGAAACTTACAGGGATTTCTAAATAGATGTTAGACCCTGAGTATAGTGAACAWCAGCAACCAATCATACCTGGCAAGGAATCGCTGCACCCCATTCCTGCTGAACAATATTGCAAACCCCAAGTAGCGCTGACTCTAAACATGTTTTGTCATAATCATCCATGTTACTTAGGGCTTCCTGTAAAAACAAATAGTACAATAATTGCTAGGTGAAATATCGCTATCAGGAAACAGAACAGCCATTCACATTTCTGTGGTAAGTAAATATGTTTGCTTTGCATTATACCACAATACTAAGTGCTAGGTTCTCACATATGGCCTGCAAGGAAATTWAAAAAAAATAAAAATAATTAAAAGAAAAGTAGTGAAAGGTATCATAAGATGAATATGAAAGCTGACTTTGAAGGAACYCTATAGTAGTATGAAAACAGTTCTTCAAGGAAAAAAGCAACATCCTTTACAGATCTCAAAGAAACAGTAAAGTTAAAATCTGAAGTAATGTCGAATATAAAACAAACTATTTCCATTTCTATTCCAGAATATATGAGAAAYATAATATTTTGCCTTCCTGGAGAACATGCCAGCCAAACAGTTCCAAATACACTGCAAATGAGCACTACCTYGTTGCTCAAACTGAGTCATTTGCTTTTTGCATATTGGTCCACTGAAGCGACCAGGGCTACGTGCCATTTCAGAGCATAATGTCTGGTGGCCTCACAAGAAAGCTGTATGGAATTCAGCTTAGAAAAACCTCCCAGGCATCACAATTTTAACTTTTTAGAGATTTAGGAGCTAGGCAACAAGGAGCTTATCTCACAAAAACTCTAATTGTCTGACAGAGTAATAGAATTCCAAACTCTCATATCCACATCCTGTGTCTTTAACCACAATTTAGTTTTTTCTCCTTAGAAATGGAAGCTTTGCACTGCCTTACATTTCTTACTTACTAAGTTGTAAGAAGGGTGCAACCATAAAACGGATGTGCTGGAGGAGTTTGGTTTGTTTTCAGAGATTCTCAAAACAAAATCTTAACGGAGAACAGGAAATAAACCAAAGAGAACGCACCAGCACTCTTCTAGTAAAATAAAAACATAACAGAAAATATCTTTTAAAACATGTTTGTCCAATGACTGATAAACCTAAAACATGGTGCCCTGTAACTATGCATTATTTCTTCTTGATGCTATAAGTATTAATCAGATAAACATGTAAAATTTTTACTAGGTCCAGAGACTTTGAGCGCCTAACAGTATTCGTAAGAAATTTCCCTCTCAGCCTCTCTCCGTTTACTCCTCCCTACACTTTCGACAACACTTGCAAGAGCTGAAACCCTTTAATTCTCATTTTCACCCTACTTCAACTGCTACCAACCGTAAAACACATCTTCTCTTTACCAAATCACTTTATTCAAAATCTTTCTCAATGTTCATCTGATGCATCATTTATCAAGATCAAATCAACAACTACAGACAAAAACGCGAATGTCCCAGAACCACCAGCATCCGTAAAAGCTTTATCAGGCAGCTCTTTCATCCTGCCTGTCTCCATCTCCACTTTTAAGTTAATTAACCACATTTCAGAGGTCATCTGCAAAGGCACTGATTTGTGAGATGGTGTAACATATTAAACGCATTGGTTTCACCTATCCTTAAAATAAGGATAAAATGTTCAAGGTGCTCCAACAACGCGCTGCGCGCGGAACGATATGAAATCACGCAATCTCCCTGCAGTTACGACGTGCGAACCGCCTTTAACACCAGCAACCTACTGATCTGGGGTTTTACGACCCCAAATCCCACCTGCAGCGTGTTGTAATCCCTCGTGAAGGGCACYATCAGCTCCCAGAGCGAGGAGAACACCACCAAGGCCGTGAACTCCAGCTTGTAGTTGGTCGCCATGTGCTCGAAGAGCATGGTCAAGCCGTGGACGGCCAGGTGCTTCCGCTGATACTCCTCGGAGCCCTCCACGGAGACGGGCCGCGTCATGGAGAGCGACACGTCCATCACCACCACCGTCGGCATGATGCCTTCTTCTCTCGGTTACCGAGGCAGAGGAGGACGAGTCGCTGCGCGGAGAGGGGGAAGGAAAAGGCCGCAAAGGGTTAGCGAAGCGGCAAGGAGCAGGAGCGAGGGCTGGCGGCGCCCCGGCCGCCAGGCCCGAACCCCGCGGGGCCTGCGGGGCTCAGGCCGCGCCGGCTCCCCCGGAGGAGGAGGAGGAGGAGGAGGGGGAGGAAGCTGACGTTCGCCTCCCCGCCGCGAAGGTGGGATTCGGCACGGATTCAGCCGGAATGCGAACTTAAAAGGGCGAGATCTGTTCCTGAACAGCCCGGCCAGAGAAAACGCCAGGGAACGGCGCTGCGCGGCCCGCAGAGGCCCGCTGCGGGCCCCCGCCGCCCGC
>NW_028186401.1:0-23641 GCF_003343005.1 Rhea americana | reverse complement strand
CGGCCCGGCCCGGCCCGGCCCGCCGGAGCCCCCGCGGAGCGGCCGTAACGCCTGAGGTGAAGCGGGGCTGCAGCAGCGCTGCCGCGGCCTCGGCGGGGCACGGAGCTCACGTTGCTCTTCAGCTGGAGCTTGCAGCTCCGAGGGTTCCCGCTCTCCCGAGCCGGGCGGTCCGCAGCGGCCTTCCCCCCGCAGAGCGCGGCTCCCTCGGACCTCCACGCTGCGTGTTCTGGGGATCAGGCCCCAGGGACGGCTGCATCGCCCCGTTCTGACACAGACGGGGTTTTTCAGTCACTGAACAAACATCAAGGAGCTGGAGAAGTCTCCCCAAAAAAAGCAAGAAACCCCTCTGGAAGGCTCCGACACGGAAGGGCRTGAGGTCTGACTGTGACCCGAGAGATTCAGCAGGGAAGGGAGAAAGCTCTTTTCTCACCTCTTTAACGGAAGCGTCATTCAAGGCGTCGCTGCGGGAAGGAGCGAAGGCCGCGCTCAGAGAAGTGTCACCCAGCCCTCAGCTCTGCCGCGGCGTTCAGCTGGGACGGCCGCCCGCCTGAGCTGGACTAGAAGCGAGAACGTAGAGATCAGAGGCWGCGTAACCCAGTCCCATCGTACGTGGCAAACCCTTAGCTCAGCTGGTAGCTCGGGAGGCCGCTGGAGCAGCGCTCTGTTAGTTCCACCGCAGCTGCCGCGCTTGTAACAGCAGCGCATGAATTCAGTRCGTAGAACAAGGGCATTTTATGTCCCAAAACGTAAGGACCTAGTGCCAGTTTAGGCTTCTTTACATAACTTATTTTGTGAAACGATCCCATGCAGCACCAAAACACATTAACGCCCGGAGAGACTGGGCTCAGTAAGGAAGAACTGATCCCCCATTGCTAGTTTTCCCTGTTCAGGCAGTCAGGGTTTTGTACTGTCTTTGTAAGCACACAGGATTGCACCCAGACTCCCAACAGTTGTTTGTTCTGCTTGAAACAGTCTGCAGAACTCTGGCCAACGATGCAGGTGCAAAAAATATAGAAAATACTTATGTCACATTTGGGATCTTTTTTCTGAAGAGAGAAATCGCAAATGGATATTTCTGTTGAACTAAAGCAGATTAAATGGGAAAGTAGTTTCAGAATTCAAGAATGGTTAGAAAGAATTAAAAACAGACCTAAACTTACAGATGGAGCATTCCCAGCAGTTATAATGAGAACAGTATCTGCAAACTTCCCCAAGGTGCCTGAGAAACAGCTAGCAGGCCCAGATGAAATCCTTGTTGAGGCAATCAACTTTTACATTTCCAGGAAGTTTCGAAAACCCTTCCAAAACTCATGTTTGGAATGAGATGATTTGAAGAAGACCAAGAACTTAAATACACAGAAGATTCAGAAGTTTTTTTCCCCTAAGAAAACTGTCATCAAGTACTATTAATTGCAAAAAAATAGGCTGCAGCAAGGACTTACAGAACTCAAGATTATCTTGAAAAGGAAGTCAAGGGAACACAGTGGAAGACAGGTTCTTGGATAAGGAACTAGGCCATCAGAAGAACTGAGTAAAAACAGATCATTTATGACTGCTGGTTTCATGAGGTCAAGAAATCCCTCCAAAAATAATTTGCCAGTGAACATGAATTCATCACAAAAGCGCATCAGAGTTAAAAACAATCACTGGGAAAGAAATAGCCCTGGAAAACTGATCACTTGGAGTCCTGTTAATACCCTGATTTCTGATATGCATGAAGTGTCTAACCAGAATCATTATAACCTGAAGCTGAAATTCATGACGTTTTGCACAATTGTAAAATGGCACTTTTATCATTAAAACAAAAGAAAACTCTAATACTGCATATATTACAAGTAGTTCAGTTAGATGTCAGTATTATGAAAAACACTGCTACAGTAAAGATTTTTATACATAGAAAAGAAGCTAAGAAAATGTATCACAATTGGCTTATGGAATTCTTCTCAATTAAGTAAATACAGGAGTAAGGATGGAGGCTTCAACAGACTGTGCAGGAAAGCTTGGAGGTATGTACCCCTGCAAGACTGTCTCTACTAAGACAAGAGAAACAGCACAACAGTTTGCTTTAAAAAACATCAAATCATCATTTTGTTGTTCTCCTGTGATAAAACTGCTGATTAGAGTTTTATGAAATCCTTAGCTGTTAACGTTATTGTTTCTTTCGTTGTGAGGCCATGCCACAACAGTGCCACCTCGTACAAAGTAGTTACTGAATGCATCCTTAGGATGCCCTGCCAGGTAGGGGCAGCCTGCGCTCAAGGCCCTGCCGCCATCCCTCTGCCTGGGTGATCATGATGTGGTAACCCAGGGATTTTTTTGGCAGTGCAAAGCAGACTTAAATTGTGGCAAAGGCCAGCAAAGCTCGGCCCGGAGCCTGCCTGGCCTGTCTGCTGTATGGGACACTTGAAAACAAAGCTCTGTGCAAAAGAGCCTGTTAACAGTAGGGGAAAATATCGTGTTGAGGTGACCGTGCTCCATGCAGAAGATCAATTGATTTACCCTCAGCAGCAGACTGCCCTCCTCCATAGCTGCCATCAGAATGATACATTTCTCAGACTAGGTGCTTTTATTCATATATCCATATTTTATGKGTTGTAATGCTGATAATTGGCTGCTCTGATAATGAGAATAACCTGTAGTAGCAGACAAAGATATTGGCTTCAGAGATAGACCCAAACCTATGCAATACTATTTAATCCTCTTAGGGACTGTAGGTATTAAAGTGGATTGGCTCTTCCTCCAGTAATATGTCCTTCACACCTGACCCTCTCTTGTATTAGAATTTAGCTAGGAGAGGCATAGTGAAAATGGGATCATTTTCATCTGCCTCTCTCTGCAACAGCATCTCCCATCTGGCTGTTAAGTACCAAAGAAGCATTCAGCATTACTGACAACCATTGGTACTCCCCTTCCTCTTGAACAGCATCTTCTGAAGGTAAGCTGTGGAGATCCTTGTGATTGCTTGAAATCTCTCTTGACTGAAGCAGTCTAACTAGGGTGAAAGAATTTGATCAGGGTAATACTTGTAAGAGAGATACACTCTATAGAAGAGCTAATAAATTTACAAGACTAGAGAAACAAGGGGGGCAATTGTCAGGTACTGAGAAAAGCTAGAGAGCTCTMATAATTCATTCTAGCTTTGTATATATTTCTGCTTGCAAAGAGTCTTTTAGGCAGCTCATTTTGGAAAGAAGTAAAATAGAATGRTTAAAGAGGGATGTGTACATGCATCTTCTGTTCCCTACATGTCTTTCTTGTTACTATTCTTCATTTCATTTTTATTAGGAAGGGTTACTGCCTACTAATTTGTTATACATATTGTATTATGCAATTCTGCCATATGCGTGCTCRTGTACTTTTACATACCCAAAGCAAAGCTTGTATCATCTATTTATCTAGGTACTCCTATGACCCTCTATTACTGTTGCCTTAGTGATCCTCCCAACTATTTAAAAGAAGATAATAATGCCTGTCTTGCAAGAAATTTAGGCTGATTACTTCACTGGGTGTTATGCAAGAGGGTAAGTGTGTGCTAACTTGCATGCAGAGCTTATCTGAGAATGGCTTACAAAACTGTGATTCACATCCAGCTCAACGATAACGTAACAGTCCCACTCTGGGGAAAAAATCCATTTACAGTGCTRTTTCAAGGTACAGCACTCAAGCAGTGCTGAAGTGTAAATTTTGTCCAGACCCAAATCACTGTCTCCCTATTGTCACATATGTGGACTCTGTCACTCTGGCATTTACAATTTGTATTCCTTTATAAATGCTGTTCAAATAATTATTCAAGATATGCTATTTTTTCCCCTAATAAAAGGAATGATTACAGTTCCACTTTGCCTCTTTTGATTTCTTCAGAAAGGTTTGAAAAGATGTAGTCATAGAAACAAATGGATGCTCAACACACTGAGTTTTACTAGGGCCAAGTCTTCTTCCTACTCTTCTCAATCTGAAAGAAAAAAAAATCACCATTTGCTTGGTTTGTATCTTGTGGAAGTGCAAGACTGGAAAGCCACAGAGCAGTGTAGCTGGGAACCATCAAATAATTTTCATGCACTCCTCTCTATTCAGCCAAACCTACAACTATCCATCAGCATATCCTCCAGTAATAAAAAGCAAGATTAAAATCTGGGTCTAGATCTGACTTTGCTAGTTCAGGTCCATTTCTTTTTATTTAAAATAGAAAAGCACTCACTGAGGTAATGTTACCCACACAATGCGAAGTGGCAGTACTGTATTTTTCACACTAGACCTTCTTTTGCAGGATTCTACAGTTTGTGTCATACAGTTTCACTCCTGTTGCTTAAGATCAGCTAGAAACTCCAATGGCGGATGTAAGTGCAAATTGCTGATCAAGAGAAGTCTTCACTGGCTTCTGGACACGGGTCTGATTTTTGAACCTTTAGGAAATGAATTTACCACGGAGAAGGCGGCTACAACGGAACCGAATCTTTTTCTTGCTTGCCACAGTATTGGTCCTCTCTCTCTATCAGCTTCAGTTCAGCCCCTCTGGCCTTCCAGCACCACACACAGCCCCCCAACCCAAGGACTCTGTGAAAGTTACCTCCAGAGACCTCTCCAGCAACAAGACTGCCATAACAGGCAATGGCACAGCAGCACCCAAAATAAGACACTGTGTATATGTGGATCCTGAGCCAGCTGTGCCCATCACTACATCAGTGGACACAACACCACAAGAAGAAAATGTCAGTGCAAGCTACCCAGATGAAAAGCCAAAATACGAATCCAAAGCAGAATATCCCCAGGACCTATTCAGTGTGGAAGAACGCAGGCAAGGGTGGGTTGTACTTCACATCTTTGGCATGATATATGTATTTGTGGCCTTGGCCATAGTGTGTGATGAGTATTTTGTCCCTGCCTTGGGAGTGATCACAGAGAAGTTACAGATCTCTGAAGATGTGGCTGGAGCCACCTTCATGGCAGCAGGTGGATCAGCACCAGAACTCTTCACCTCCCTCATAGGTGTCTTCATCTCACACAGCAATGTGGGCATCGGTACCATTGTGGGCTCAGCAGTGTTTAATATCCTCTTTGTCATTGGCACTTGTGCCCTCTTCTCAAGGGAGATACTCCACCTGACATGGTGGCCCTTATTTAGAGACATCTCGTTCTACATTGTAGACTTGCTGATGCTCATCCTGTTTTTCCTAGACAGTGTCATTGATTGGTGGGAAAGCCTCCTTTTACTGACTGCCTACGCCACGTATGTATTCACTATGAAACACAATGTGTACCTAGAACAATGGGTGAAGCAGGAGCTGAACAGGACACTAAATACCGTGCAGGCAGCATCAGCAGAGCATATGCAGAAGGTTGGTGTCATTATTGTTCAGAGGGAAAGTCAGACATATTCATTCTAGCATAAATAAAGAAATCTGCATCTCCTTGACAAAGCGCATATTGAAACAAAACCTCAGAATACAGCTACTAGTCAGTAATTATAAAGTGATGGAAAAGCTATGTAGATAGAAGAAATTCTAAGAAATAAGAAAAAAATCCACTAAAAGGGAGTTCAATCAATGTGATAATTTAAGATACCAGTATGGGCCACTTACCTACTTTCAAGACAGGCATAGGKTTTTGATCAGTTGTTGTAAAGGAGTTTAAGAAAAAACAAAAACTTTATAACCCATTCAGAAACGCATCAGTCTGTGAACAAAACAGTACATTTTTTTGCTAGAGAAAAAAAGGTTTCTGATAAGAAACACTGTCCAAGCCTTCTKCAGATGAGATAGGGTTGTTAAAAAAAATTTCTCTTTTCTAATGCTAAAATTGTGTGTGCCACTGTGGTGCTAGTGGTATCACTTGATACCCAATCTACAGCATAGAAGGAGATCTGGCAGCCTTCAGCAACTCTTGTCACCTCTCTCAATCAGCATTTGATAACAAGCTCTAAACATCCAAATTCCATTTCTATGCATTGACTACAGCTGTGTGTGCTCAGAGACAATTCTTTATGCCACTGGTGCTCAGACAGGGAGGTTTGCGGCTGTAACTACACCATCCAGGTGTAGTAGAGACCAGGGCCCTTAACTTCACCACCTTTTGAAGGAAGAGATGACTACTTATACATACAAAGGCAGGCTGTCTGAAGGCTGTTCCCAGAGGCATTTAACCTTTGTGATCTGGCAGATTTGGCCAGGACGTGGTATCTAGAACACTTGGGACTTTATCTTCCTGAACCTGCCTGGCCACTTCTTGCTCCCCATTCTCCCAAATGCTCCCACTGCCTCCTTGTCCCAGGCTAGTGCCAATTCTAGAGCAGAGACCGCTGGATTGAGCTCCATTTCAAAYTGTCCTCTAGCATTGTCATGTTTTAGAAGTCAGATGTGCATCACTGGCATGCAAGCACATTTTGCCCCTCCTGGTCTTGGTGCTCCCTTCACATAATATGAGGAAAGAAAGGAAGAGGGGTGAAGATACTTGAAATTATGGCAAATAGAGGCAAACTTCCTCTCCTCCCAGTCTGTCTTCCAGCTGGGGTTCATGGCTGGGGGTCCAGGAAGTCATGTGCTACATTCCAGAGGRGAAACACATCTGCAAGTTACTTTATCTATACACACATATCAATCACTATAGGCACCATAGCCATGATCTCAAATTGAACCCAGCCCTTCAGCATCAACGAAACAAATCCTCGCATTCTGAGTTTACAAGAGAACTCTCATTAGCATATAGCAGCACGACACAGAGMTGCTGGATCTAACCTGTGGGGAAAGTAAATAATTTTATGGAAAGTAAGGCTAATCAGTAGAAAAAGAGACCCCTTTGCATCTTCTCTCTTCCTCTCTTGGAAAATGGGTCAGGAGATAGATACTTGGAGATGAAGTCTGGGGCTGCCTCCATCTACAGGAATCAGATGGTAGAGGCCATTTGTGTCTGTCTGTCTTAGAGTACACACATCCACACTGAGGGGCTGTAGGCAAARTCCTGTCTCTCTCAGTGGTCACAAGGTTTTGAGGAAGGCACATGGCTTTGGCTCTTTCAGTAGCATCAATGCACAGTTATTTATATTAACTCTCCCACTTTCTGACAGACATTGGCTTGAAGAGCCATCATTAGATGCTGTAAGAGCTGGTGAGGCTGTAATTGTATTCAGTACTTTTCATTCTTGTTTGTATTCAGAAAAGCAACGGGGCAGTTGCAGATGACGGAACAAAGAAACCAGCAGATGGAAAGAAGCTGCAGGTAAGTTTAAGCAACTTAACAGGTATAGTTACAGGTACAGTTACTATATTTTTAACCCCTCACTAYATCAGGTAGGGAATAAAGGTGCCATCTTCTCTTTCAAGAAACCTGGACCAAATCTTACCACAGAATCAACCATCCTCGGCACAGTATCCACAGCTTAATTAACAGGACATCTGGCTGAGTTGTGTCCTCAAAGGAATTTTTTAAAAACTGAGAGATTACACAAATGGATTTGATTAGCAGGGTGCTATTCATTCTACGCTTTAAACAGAATGAAAAGTGTATAGAGAAATTGGAGTATATATTTTCTTACCCTGTTTCATGGCTAACTTTCCTCGTGGGCTCCYAGAGCAGTTGCTGGTAGGGTATGTCCCTCCCTGAAGTGAACACTGAAGATTCCTCCGCTCCTGGATAAATTCCTGACGCACTGTCTTCCCAGCGGCTGGCCAGGCACTGCGTGGAGAGGCCTAGCTGGCCTAGAGGCTGCATATGTAACATAGCAGGTGTTAGCTTCCTCGTGTGGATGCTACTTTTTTCCCTGTGCACTTAGCCTAGTTGAAAGCTCATTAGGACTCTGGCGTGCTGCACTGACATTAGGAACAGAGCAGCAGAGCTTTCCAATTAAATCAGGAAGCTTGATGTGACTGTATTATTATGGTACAGCAGCATATACATCTACGGAATTACCGATTAGCTGACAACTAAAAGCACTGCGTGCTTTGACTTTTACCATCTGTAATAACAATAGTGCTGCTGACTCCATTGCATATATCTAAGGACAGACTGGCCTGCTATCTCAAGAGCATGTCTCTTGCTGTAAACTGTCAGTACTCTTAGCCAGTCTGTAAACTTGAACGCAGACGCTGTCTAAAATCCATGCTGAACTTGTTCATTGGGTGAGGAAGATCAGGTTCCAGAGACGCGTATCCCAGCTCAGAGATGAATTGACAGAAAYGGTTTGTGAAGAACATGCTATTGATTGCTGTGTTGTACCTTTATTCTGTTCTGTAGCCTACATCAGCCTTACAGCGAGGCAGCAGCTCAACCTCCCTACACAACTCCCAAATGCGCAGCACYATCTTCCAACTCATGATCTACACCCTGGACCCCCTGGCAGAAGGTGAGTGAATGCTCCACATCAGCAGGACTTTGTTTTGCAGTCCTGATCTCAGAGCAGTRTAACAGGGCGTGTTTTTTGCTGGTGGAAGGCAGCACCACTGAATGCAAACCAAYGAAATCAGCTAGGCTCTAACCCAAGAAGACTATGGCTCTGCTTATAGCTGGACTTCCTTCTTTCACTAGAGTCCTTGTGCACAGAGCAAAAGGCAGGGAATTTCTTGTCACAAGAGCTCTTTTTACAACAATTCTCCCTCTCCTCCCTCCTATTATCCCCAGTCTAATTGCAAATACATAATAAGAGGCAGAAAATGAAGATTTCAGCAGATCTATTTGTGCTATTGTCCCAAACATTTTTTCCAGAAAATGATTGTGCATGGAAGATTATAAATGCTTTGAAGACTGACATTTTCTTTTTACTAAGTTGTAATTAATTTAGTGTTATAAGGAGACAGATAAGCTTCAGTAGGCAAATTGTTACTACTTTGATAACAAATTAAGAGCCTTACAGTCACGACCCAGATTATCACTCCCTAGCAAGATTAGTCTTGCTTGTAACCCTAGTCTTTCTTATGAAATACTTTTTATCTCCTCATATTTCCCAGTATGATGATACAGTTATTGGCAGGGTTTATAGGTGTTTAAAACATAAGCTAATTATGCCATTGATATATTTCTACCTCTCTAGCAAGTAACAGTCATTTCTAATAACAACAGCCCCACTTGAAGTAAGATTACAGCTTTTGCATGTATTAAGTTAGGGACTCAACAAAACATACTTGAAATGCAGCTCTAAGCAGCACAGATTATGTCAGCTGAGGCAAGCTCTGC
This sequence comes from Rhea americana, assembly GCF_003343005.1. NCBI lineage: Eukaryota > Metazoa > Chordata > Aves > Rheiformes > Rheidae > Rhea > Rhea americana. Next base: position 14,479 of record NW_028186401.1, on the reverse strand, counting down.
ACCCCTAGGACATCTTCCCTCTCATTGCATGGCTAGCAAGGACAAACACCTCGCTTCTCAGCCCTGACACCAGCTCTGCCTGTGCTACATTGCTGCTACTGTCACCCTTGAAGGAGCATCAGGGCATGTAGAACAGCTGCTGTTACTGGGGTCCTACCATCAGTGACAATTACTGCAGTCTCCCATCTTTTGCTCTCCCTCTGACAGCAGGAACAGCAAACATGATTTACAGGCTTCCTCTGTCTCATACTATGTCACARCTCACTTGCACTTTCTTAGCTTAGTCCTGATCTCTGGTCTTGGAATTGCAACATTCAGCTCTGCCTACATTTTCTGAGGAAGAGCTAAATCAAACTATTAGCTTCACTTATAATAGACATGAACACAGGRAGAACCCGTTACCTATGTACCTCTTCAGCTGTGCACACAACCCCGCACAAGGCATAAACCAGAAGAGGAAGAAGTCAAAACCCTTTAAGAATTCTTTTTGATAATGGTTAAAAATCCCAGTTGAAATCTAAAACACACAGTAGTTTCCCATTATGATAGCTAAGCCAAACAATGGCATATAAAAGAAATGCTACCAGCCAGTTTTTGCTGGGGGAGGGAAAACAGATCATCTTTATATACTCCAGGGAGAATCTCTGATCCATATGCAATTTAGACCAACACTGAACCCTTCCGAAAGCCCACCTGCAACACTGTTTTTACCAAAAACAGTATCTGCAGTACATTGCAGGCRATGAGCCAAACCCCCAGGGACCAGCTCAGGACTAAAAGGCATTTTCTTTTAAAYTGCCCAGGCTGTAGAAAGGACAGCTCTCCAGACTGAGTCATTGTCCACAGACTTTTAACATGCTGCTCTGTATGAACGTCAATTCAAACACATAATGAAGGTTTATTTTCCAAGAAATGGAGAAGCATATTAAAGATATATTTTCTTCTTAAATGAGGGTTTTCTTTTGTAGTTCAGCACATGCCCCTCCACTGCCCTACTTGTTCTAAAGGGATTATCTGTTGTACCATTCAAATAGAGATTGAAGCTAAGCGGATAAACACCTCTCATGTCTATCATTGAGGTTACAAAAAGGACTCTCCAGATCAAACTTTCAGCAGCAAAAACTGATCGAGTGAACAAAGATGGCTTGATAAGGACAGCAAGGACCCTCCAAAACCTTCTCGTGTTCCCTGCACCTCTTCATGTCCTTGTGCTCTAGCTGAGGACAGCTGCAGCTGTCTGGCGAAGTGCTGGCAGTGCCTGCCTGCCCCAGCCTAGTGCATGCTTGGCTTTCTGGTCCAGGCTGATGTCCTCTGTGTGGTGAAACTCTGGGACCTCAGCACGACTTGTGGGGTACCAAGGCTAAGGAGAGCACTCCAGTGCTGCCGGAGCTAGTGCAGCCCAGGACACTCCACAGGGGCTTCTCAACAACGTTGTGAGCTTTTAGCCTTCCTAAGGGACTGCATACTGAATAAAGGGAACTATTGGTGATTTTGGATCCTCTCATTAAAAAAAAAATCCAGAAAGAAACAAAAAAACATCCACCCTTCTCATCTCATTTAGACTAGACTGGCTTTGAGTTATTGTGTCTGTAAGCTGCAGCCRCTAGATGGAAGTGTGACCACATGTACATAAGTCACAGCTGTGACAGTGGGCTACAGTTTCTTCAGAAGGAGGTTGTTATTTTACAGACCCTTTGCTATAAGAATGCAACAGAGTTAAGGGCATAGTCTCTGCCCCAGGTACATGTCTGTTGCACTGAACATTGCCAGAACAGACACAGCTGTTTTAAAAAAGGTAACACTAAAGAAAAATACTTCCGTAGAATGTCATCGGAAAAGGAAGGATTTGAGAGCTCCCCATTCATGTTAACAGCACTGCAGCTCTTTAGTACCCTCAGGGCAGCTGGGGGCCTAATTCTCATTGATCATCATCAAATTCCTTCTCTTTGCAGTGTGTACAGAGCTGCCTGAACCAGGCACATTTCTGTAATYAAGCTGCAACATAAAAGATGATCCCATCTGTCCTCAAGGATCCTTGTTCYTTTTACTTGCCAACTTCTGTAACATCAGCATTTAAAGGCTGTGGTAAAGAAAACTCTACAAAAGAAAAATGTTGCCAACTATTTCTCATCAGCTCTTAACCTACTGAAAGCGATCTCTGTAGGGTTTTCTTCCTTATGCTGCAGTTGCATTTTAGCTGGCGAGCACAGAAACTGTTTCAGGGCAATGAGTGTCCAAAACATGTTAAACTGCCAGCACTGTGCCTTCAAAACAAGCTTCCAGAGGCAGAGGCCTTARAAATAAGCCAGAAGTGCAGAAACACAAGCTTCCTTTCCCTACTCTTAAAACAACACCAGTTGTGAAACATTCTCATCTGAACAGTGGATTAAGTTCAGATTTTTATTTTTTTAATTCGGAACAGATCATTACTTTCCCATCCTTTCCTGTGTTGACAGCAGGCTAGGGTTTTTACTTTAAAAGCCCTAATACTTGCTTAACCCTATGCATTATATTTTTGATAGAAACTTTTATTTGTGCCATTTTTTAAAAATGGGAAATTTCTAGCAACTCTAGTCTTTCCCCTCCACTTTCTCTGACAGTGGACAGAAGCAGAGCTYGTGACCTTTTCAAGATCTTCAGGCTAGACACTGGAGGGAACTGTTGGGGAATTAAGAAGAATGTAGATTTTGGGAATGACTGAGGGGCCTTCTCATTTCTGAAATCTCCTGATTTCTGTAGTATGGTAGAACATACTACAGTTTTGCCATCAGATTATTCTTTAAACTCTAGCCATACAAGGAAGACAACAGAAATCTGCTTTTATTTTTGAATGAAGGCCAAGTAAGGTCATCAGAGCTGTCTACCCTCAGTATGTCCCAATTAAAGAACTAAGGATTTTGGAAATTAGACTAGACTAAAGCAGCAGACAGTACTGTAGCAGCTTCAGCTAGAAGACTGCAGACAGCTACATTTGCTCCTTGCTTCACTGGTATTCAATCTTTTGTATCATGCTTCCTCTTAAAATAAAGGGACAAAAAGATTTTAAGTACAGTTTTAGGACACCACAAACTCCAAATCCTCCATGTTCATGCCAAAATTTAAAGAAAAAGTCCYCAAGCCTATGCTATAAATTAGTCTCGTTGGATTAAATATAAGGAAATTACAAGAGCCAAACTCAAGACTGAAACTCAGCTACAACCTTAAATTCACACTAGATGCTGTCAATCCACAGGGTAAGGACCTGCCTGAAGGCCMTCTCAGAGCCCCTGGACAAAGGGGGCTTTGTCCTGTGGGACTGGTTATCAGACRAAGTGGCAGAGTTACCAGAGGAGCGAGTGCCTGAAAGTCAGCAACAACCTTTTTGCCCACTTAATCTCAGAAATAGGTCTTGGGGCATTACCAGGGCAGCTGGAGATTCACTGATGCAGACTTCGGTGCAAACCTAGAGCAGCTCAAAGGAAGATCCCCGCACACCCAGCAGGAGCACTGCCTGCCTGCAGTGCCCTGAAGCACAAGTTCTTCCCCAGCGACATGCTCCTTGGCCACAGCAGAACYGGTGGCTGCCACAAGCAGGTTAGGAGCTCTGTGCTGCCCTGCTGAGCAGAGCTGGGCTMAGCCAAGGTACTAGCAAGGACTGAACTGACAGCTATCCTTCATCCCCCTGCTGACCTTCAGATCTGGCCTGCTTATAGCCACCTCTTCCTCCAATCTCAGTTCACTCTGCATGAAATGTGTGTCAGAGGAATTAACACCTTTTTAAGTGAGGCTGATCTCATGAGAACTGGATAGCAGCCTGAACCTAATCCATTTATCCTGATAGAGAGATGCTCTCAGGCTCCACTCTGGTCAGTACTCACAGCTTGCAGCCTAGGTGAGAGCAGAAAGCCAGGAGCCGGAATTTATATAATCCCTCYGAGGCTGGGCCTGACCGCCCTGACCCTGCTGACAGCAGCTTTTGCAACAGCTCCCAGGAAAAGCTGAACAGAGAGATGCCATTGTCCCATGGTTAGAGGATGAGACTAGCAAAGGGTCACCGCCTTGTTGCTTTGCACAGYTGAGTATGCTTGTGCTCAGCATCAGCAGAGGGAAAACTGAGTAAAATGCTTCACTCCCCTCCAGTAGGTTTCAATGCCAATAAATGGTGGTGAAGTGGGGAGGTAGGCTTCTTGGCCTTCCCTCCTTGTTCAAAAGAGGAGGGCTCGGCAGCTCATCTCTCTCCAGCCGTTGCTGTTTTCAGGGGAAATGACATTTAATGAAAAAAWGTGTTCAGATGTCCTGTCAGACAACGACAGGAATCGGACAGCAAGGCCTGTCTGAGCCAGTCCCAGTTATTAGACATATATCCAGAGTACATTGATTGTGACAAGGTTCAGCTCACAGCTGAAGATCCGCCTGCACRGCTTAGGGCCTTATACCTTCTGTTTCTATTAACTCAGTAACATGTCGATGAATAAAGCGACGGGGGCTTTGCCCTTGAGGCAAAGGGCATCAACAAATTCTTGCTGCACAGTTGACAGTACTGTAGACTAAACCAGTGATAAAGCTTTCAGAGAAAATTAATTTACAGTCTTCCACGCAGGCCAAACATAGCATGGCCTTCCATCTCTATTAAAACTGCCGATTTCTTGTGGCTACTGTCCAYGTTCAAACCCTATGACCCTTATCTTAATCACTGGGTAGCCAGTGGCCAACAGAGGATATAGATTAAAGTAGGGRCTTGGAACTGATGACTTGGTCACTGGCCATGACAGCAGGAATTAAGCCATTTAAGCATAGCATCTAACATCTAACCACGGAGGGACACACTGTTTCACAATTCACTGTATAATAATAAAGCAGTTCACATGAGCATGACACAAATTATAGTGGGAGAAGTCCTCATCAGTCCCAGAAATACACAACTGGACACTGCACTGGTGAAGATCTGGTCTCTTGGGTAGCCCTTTGCAGAATAGCCTGGACCACGTTGAATCTGGATACCAGGAACTGGAATTAATTGTGGCAGAGAAGACACTTTCAGACTCAGATAAATCAATCATTTTCCAGATAATTGAAATGGAGAAGGCTTTTCTTGTTCCTTGCCATCAGGTCGCCAGGCTGCAAGCAGCAGCCTCTTCCAACAGCCACATGGCAGAAGGAAGGTGTCATTTTTAGCTTGCATATAATCAAGCCTGAACAGTCAACAGTCCTTTAGGAACTAAATGATACTGCATCAAAATTCTTCCTCTATTCTTTCTGCAGTTGCTCCTGCTGAAGCACAGATATCTCCTATATTACTGAATTGAAAAAGATTCCATCTTCTCCTGAGATTTTTTGAAACATGAATGTACTGATTACATAGCAAATTGCTGGCATAATTATCATAGTACTAAGTATTTAAATATAACAATTATGATCCATTAACAGCAGCCAAAACTTTTAAGGCCACAGCCAGAAAGACAACTCATAAGTCTGCAATCCAGGTGGAAAAACAGGGTGAGCGTATCTGTATGGCAGTACACAWAGCTGACAACTGATGACGAATGCATCCTTCTCATTCACAGCAAAATTTAAAGACAAGGTTGACATCTTGAGCAACATAGCCAAGGCTAAGGTAGATGCTCTGAACAAACAAGGATCAAAACCAGAAGGTGAGTGCAAGAAAAGTCAGTGCTGTTTGCCTTATTTTGCATTGTAATCTCTCCCCTTCCCAGCCCTGAGCGCTTTTGACTGTCAAAGAAACACTACAGTGTGACACAAGTTTTCTCCTATTGATCACAGAACCTGCTGTAATGCAGCAGAAATAATTCAACATATACTAACAGTGGGCAATAAAAGCCACCCCTACAGGAGTCTAGGAGTGGTTAGTACARAAGGACCTAAACAGAAAGTGCTACAAGGAAGTAGTGTAAGTTACAATCACAAGAGTGGAAGAGAGAAAACCAGGCCATTATATACAACAATTGTGTGCTGCTATGCTCCTTGATCTTTGGTAGCYGCTGCAAATTAAGTGTTCTTTAAAACAATGTACCTCTGTTTTAGCCTAGAAATTCAGCATATTTGCAGAAGAGCGCTGGCTGACTCCTCCATAAAAATAGCTGACTTTGTCTACAACCACTCTAAGGGTCTGTGCATCCTCCCTTTAARTAGTTTTTGCTTTTTCTGTTTCACTAGTGATACACTGGCTATTTGAGATTATGCAGAGGGAGCAGCTAACCTGAGCTACAGTATGGATCTGTGTTGTCAGTGAACTTGGAGACTTTGAAAAAATAAGACAACTTTTGTGTGGAAGGTGCCACTTTCAGAAGCACAGAGCTGCAATACGATAGTCACCGGAGTATCTCACAACATCTGGCCTTGCCCATGCAAAGGGGACCAAATTTGAGGAAAATATTGTTTAAGAAACAAGTAAATCCTCAGCTGGTTCAAGTTATCATCACAACATTGTCTTCCCTGAACTATAAGTTTTCGTCCCACAACAAAATGCCCCACAAACCTTTCCGGTGATTGGACTGTGCACATCCCACAGGTGTTATCAATCTGTGCTACCAGTTTGTGCTGAAAGTGTCCCAAGTCTGCTGTCTGAAGGCCTGGTTCCAGAAATCCCAAATGGCACAAAAATACGTGCCCAAAAAGCTCCCCTCTAGACTGGTCCTCTAAAACAGGGCAAGGCACACTAGATCAGCTTACCCAGTTCAGAATAAGCTATCCAGCAATGCCCCATTTGGGTATAGTACATAGGATAACATGAGCTTACAGACCTGATGGATTTGCATATCTGGAGGGCATCCCTTAAGCTAAACAGCAACAGTGTAAAAAGACGGTTCTTACTGTGACTTTGAGCAGTCAGGCATTCTGTATTGCCTCTGTTGTGTTTTACTCAGGCTTCAATGCTAACCTTGTGCAGAGGTTTCCAGGTTCCTGGAACAGGTTAATACAGKAACAGCACAGAGGACATTGCAGTTATTTCCTTGTATGTGTCAGCACTTTACTATATGTATTTGAATATGTACCAATGATTAGAGATTAAAATTTGGCAGCACAAAACAATCATTTCTCAGGAGCCTCAAAGAATATCAGTCCCCTGGAGAATGCTCAGCACGACTAGAAAGAAGTGAAGCACAGCTTTACATCCCTTCTAGCTTTTAAGGATGGCTTTAATAAAACCTGCAGAATCTAGACTGAAACTTGAAAACATTATCGGTTAGAGAACAGATAATTAGCATTTCCCTGTTCTTATGTATGTGCCTCTCTGCAGTTTCAGAAGAAGTAATAACAGTGAYAGCTGGATAGGTGAAAGCTCCTACGATCGTATTAATTCTGAGCCACATGAGCCAGATTCTACCCGGCATTACTAATCACAATCCACAGCAGACAAGGGACAAATGCAGTTTTAAAGCAAGCAGGCTGGATTTGACCTGAAATGCTTCATATTTTTGTAGGAAATTCAAATCTCCCTGCAGATTAAGGGGAAGGTGACCACTTCACCATTAACATGACTGAAACCAGTATTCCTTCCTACCCTTTTTAGCAGAAGAGGAAAAGCAGGCACAATCACCAAACACTCTTCAGGTAACTCCTGCCAGTGACTCTGAACCCAGCAAAGACAAACACAAGGCAGACGCACCACAAGATGGACAGGTATTTAAATGAGGATCACAGGCAATGAGAGCTCAGTCCAAACGAAATGTCACACATGCGTTTTCCTTTCTCTCTGTTCTAGAGCTTTTGCTGTAGGACCCAACATGTTTCCCATAACTATCAGCCACAGACTGTGTTTCTGATAATGAAATAAATACCTCAGAGCTTATTTAAGGAGATAGCTCAACTATTTAGGCTTAAGGCTGAAGATAAATCAGATCAAAAATATGACCCCTTATTGATACCGTATTTTCTCCTCAAATGGCTCTTCTGGGGCCAGCCTTACTTTGGCTTACTTACTTACAGCCTTACTTTGGCTACCCAAAGTAAGTTACTATCAAACRTAACCGGAAGGTACGAGTGCCTGTATGCGATGCTTTCCTGTTTGTTTTCCTAACCATCCTTTCAACTGAAGTCACTGGGCTGTTCTGATCAGCAGAGGATGTTTTCAAAGCCAGACAGTAAATGCATTATTTCTGTCAAACTCCTGTCTAAAAGTTGAGTCTAGTTGATTGATACAAACTAGTTACTTACACAGGCATCTGCAAGGGAGGTATAGTCTGCCTGGATTTTGTCCCTCAACAGCAAGATGAGGGCTCTGGTTGACCTTGATCATTTTACAAATAAGACCTCTACCAAGGCAAGGCCATAGCAACTAAAGGCTATGAAGCTGCTTGTCAGCATGAAAACAAACACGTTTTTCTCTGATCCATAGCATTCTTCAGACAGCGATGACTCAGAAGACAGCAGCTCTGAGACTGAGGAAAGCAGCGATGACAGCACAGACGATGAAGAAAATGACGAGCCGTTATCTCTTCAATGGCCAGAAACTAGAAAAAAACAAGCTATTTACCTTTTCCTCTTTCCCATTGTCTTCCCTCTCTGGAGCACTTTGCCTGATGTTAGAAACCCAGTAAGAATCTATCTTCCTTCTGCTACTGGGTTCATTAACAGAACTATAGATTTCTTCTCATCAAGAAACCAGTGTCTGGTTTAATGGGAATTATTTGCTTAATTGCTGTCAACACTGCAGGGATTTGGGGCAGAAGCTCCAGCTGCAGCATAGCATAGCTCCATAGACTTAAAATCATCCAAGACTAGCAACAGTTGGTCATCTAACCAAGGTGACAAATCCAAAGACAATTTTAACAGAAACCAGGGTCCATGTTAAATCAATTGATTGCATTGGAGTGTTTCAACAGAATAGGTTTCATTGGGGTTTGTTACCTTCCTGAAAGTTTTTTTTTTTTTTTTTTAAAAAAAACAGGACTCAAAAAAACTCTTTGTCATCACATTTTTTGGATCCATCATCTGGATTGCAGCATTCTCTTACCTCATGGTGTGGTGGGCTCACCAGGTGAGGGGATTATTTTCTTTCTGCAAAAAAAGACTGTCTCAAAACATGTAGATGGATATATAGGGAACAATGTATCACTGTGGTATTCCATCTGATGAATTACAACTATAGTCATTTATCAAAACAGTAGAAACTTTGTTTTGGTAGAACCCAGAGGGAATTTTCAATTTCATTCTTTCCAATTTAACAAAGACTCATTATTTTTCAAAAGCTTCCATGGGAATTTATGCATCAGTGAAAAGAGAAGTGCAGTCAAGATTTATCTTCATCCTTCCTTTTCACTGATGAATGCTTCTGTGTAGAACATAATTACTCTTACCTAATTAAAATTCTAGGAAATACAGGTTCTGATTCTGGAAGCTGCTAAATGACCTCACTTCCCATTTCCTTAATATTTGCCTGGTGTTTGGGGAAGTAATACCTACTTTGCATCTTGTAGAATCAAATCCAGTTTGTATTTAGTGATATAATGCTCATCCACAATGCCATTGGTCAAGTCATAAATCCAAGAAGCATATAGTTTCACAATGCCTTCAGATCATACATAATTCACTTTAAATTAGGATGCCTTCTACCTTTAACCCCTCTTAGAATAGGCAGACTTCAGAGAGAGGAGTGTGCTGTTGTAACTGATTTCACCTTGTTCGGTCTTGGCAGCACTGTACCTTCCAGAGTACTGCTAATCTGAGATCAACGTACACTGCAAAAATGTAATTTTTCCATCATACAAAGCCAAAGGAAAAAAAAAGAGACATCAGATTTCAGGGAATTAAAAATAAAGTCCAAATATGACACAAAACCTAGAAAACTGAACAGAGCAATGAGATTCCATGTTCCAAAAATAACAAACCTATCCCACTTTGTTACTATTTCTTAGGTTGGTGAAACAATTGGAATATCAGAAGAAATTATGGGACTAACCATACTGGCAGCGGGAACATCAATCCCTGACCTTATCACCAGTGTCATTGTTGCACGTAAAGGCTTAGGCGACATGGCTGTCTCCAGCTCTGTAGGCAGCAATATCTTTGATATCACTGTTGGGTAAGTACTAGTCCAATGCTGAAAGTTGCATTTCTTCTGAAATACAAAATATACTGTTTCCTGCTCCAAACAAGTTCATAACTGATTTAATTTTAGCTGTAATTAAATGAGGGATAACTGGACAACTAGTTAAATGTATTTAAGCAACATAGCCAGGAAAGACAAATCTTTATCAACTCAGTGCAGAGTGAGTTAATTTGTACATAGTTCAGGTCATTGTTCTGCTGCTTAAAATAATTTGTATGTCCAGAGACACCACTATCTTAACCTAAGAACCTCACCAAGCTTTATTAATTGCACTGGTAGATAACAGGTGAAAATAATCGTGCACTARGAAAGCCAGAAACAGCAGCTGTCAATGGGACAAGAAACATCACTATGGGAAGAATATCACAGCAAAAAGGAAGTGCCTAAAACTCATTAACACCGCCTTTTAGTAGAAATTWAGTAAAACAATAAAGCAAGCTTTCCCCCTCCCCCTTTCAAAAAGGTGTTTAGATATTTGCTTATGAAATTGGATGAGGGGGCTGCAAAAAGAAAAAAGCAAGTAATTTTCAAAATTGTATGAAACTTAACTCCCCTGCAAATTACTGTTCAGTTTTCCTTCTAGGAGTCTCCTAGTTAACAGTACTCAAGGAACAGGCCTRGTCTGCCCCATACTACTTCACAGAGCAAGTTTCCCTAAGCGGAGTCTTTCACTGATACTTCTACTTTCAAACTTTCAGTTGCTGGTTGTGCTTAGCCAATAATCTAACAATGAATTTTCAAGCCAATACAAAATTACTTATTTTTCAGGACAAAACACAACAAATCTTTGGCTAATGTCGAAGATTCACAGGCAGGACACTTACCCACTAACTCAGAAACATTCAGATCCTGTGCAATTAAGGCACAAGGATCCTATAAACTCCTTTATAATAGGATGCTGAGGAACTTAATTCATAAGTATTATTTAAAAATCATTTCATATTCTTGCATTGCATTTGCTAGTGAAAGGTATTATTCTAAATACATTTTTGCACAAACAGCATCAATTGTAGATTTATGCTGAGATTTATCAAAGATCATGCATTGTTTTTTCTGTAACATTCTGGAAAAAATGCTTAGTTACTATGCAGAAATTGCCTTAAGATATTTATTTCAATTACTCTTCCTTTACTTGCAGTTTGCCAGTTCCTTGGTTCCTTTATTCTGTCTTCAATGGACTCAGTCCAGTTGCAGTTAGTAGTAATGGTCTGTTTTGTGCAATTGTTCTTCTCTTTCTAATGCTCCTGTTTGTAATCATCTCAATTGCTGCATGTAAATGGAAAATGAACAAAATACTGGGGCTCACTATGTTTGCTCTTTACTTTGTGTTTTTGATCATCAGTGTGATGTTGGAAGACAGGATAATATCTTGCCCAGTATCTGTATGACATTTGGACACCCCAAGAAATATTGTTCTTCTAAATAAGATACTGATATGTATACATCAAAAATCAAAAGGAGTTTATGGTAGCTGTTGTTCTACTGAATCAAAACTAAATTATAACATAAACTTACCAAGATTAAAATTAAAATATCTTTAATATATTAAAAAAATAATAAAAATCAAGTGGTGCATCTGCTTCTACTGTATTCATTAGGATTGAAAAAAAAAAATCAGATATTGAAGCAACCAATATCAAAGTACACTTTAGAAGACTCCTGGAAAGGCTGATACAGACGTGTTAAGTTTTCAGTGTGGCTGATCCCCTCAAGTTAATGGAGCTAATTTCCAGCACATAATGCATCACACTCAGGATTACTCTRGTTTCTCTTAAGATCGTATAAATCTTTGGCATTTTACTAAAGATTGCTGTGGAGAGGAACAGGCAAGAGTGTTTAAAATTTTTTTGAGGCTTCACTTCAGTGAAAAAATTTATTTTTTATTATTAATTTAACAAACTGCTTGAGCTCACTGAAGTCAATAAACTTCACTTCAGTGGGAASAAAAAATCAGACCTTTATGGTTTGTTCTACTACTTTGCTTAAAATCCCTGTGTGGACACACATTCTGCATTTCAGAASTGAACTCCCTTAAACTGCATAAAAGCAATGAGCCTCTATACACAACACATCATTTCCTAAGGTTTGCACTGTAGCTAGTTTGCCATGACTTCCCTATGCAGAGGGCAATATTCATCCTCTCARGTGAGAGCCCCTACAAAGCATCTACAGTGGGTACCTAACACACCTCCAAAAAGGTGTRCAATGATGTGATGCACATTGAAAGTGATGATTGTTGCTAGCCGCCCAAGACCACAGGAATAATAAAATTTTCMGGGAAAAAGCAAAGCAGTAAAAGTTATTTCTCCATGCAACAGAGAACAAAATTTGAAGCTGCACAGCAATCCACTTGGCTTCTTCTAAGCAGGCATCAAATCTTGCAATACACTCCCTAAAATTCATAGTAATTACAACCAATGCAGGTGTGACATCATATGGATTTACATCTCACTGTAAAGAGACTAAATGGATCTGAGTTAGAATATTAAACTGCAAACTAGTAAAAGTTAAAAATCAGGAAGTGGAAACATTACAATAAGAGGAAGTTGAAACGCTTGAGTTCTGTTTTCGTCCTGACACTAGCCTCCAAAATTTAGATTGTTGTGTCCAGCCCTAGTTCCTGTTTTTAGCACTATCTTTACACAATCATTATGAAAAATGCCACTGACATCAACTATCAACAAACCTGAAAGATTGTTAACACTGCCTCATGAGCAAACAATGTAGTTAAAAGTTGCAGACATTTCTGTCATTCTAAGCCATTCAATAAAATTTTAATGAAAATAACCAGAGAGATTTTAAGCTTTTTATTGACTCACTGTAAAACTTTTTTTGGATGAGACAGAAAAAGATTTAACATTGTGAACACTGACTTGCTTATTTAAAATGAACTACAAACCAAAGCAAACATCCAACATACTGGTTTTTGGTAAATAAAATTTAAACATTACATATTTACAAATCTACAACCATTCCTTTAAAAAAGTGCTGCTTGCAAACAAAGTACCATTTTAAAACCCCAGTGAGATAATATCCAGAAATATCCCTCTCTAATTACTGTTTTCATCTCCCATTCGTTATAAAAAGATTTACACGCAGGAATTCTCTCTTTCTTGGTGTACATATCAATTCATTTGTCAGTGGAAMTCTCATTCATCCAGCTGTAATTGTACCAACAGCAAACCTACTCAAATGGGAAATAGTTAGCAGTGTCAGGAAAACAGCACAGTTTCTATTCACATTTCACTGTTTCATCTCCAATAATTATTCCAGTGGAACCATAAGTAAAACAAAATATATATTGCACTGCAAATGTAAAACCTTTGCTTAAGGTTTTTTGACAGAAGCATTATTTAGTACACAAAAGGAGAAAATTCAGTTCATACAAAATTTTAAATTGAAAATATGTCTTAAATATTATCCACTTTTCCAGTACTGCAAAATATACTCAAACTGCTTTTCTAATAAAGGACAGTGAGATTTGAAACTGTTTGTTTCATTGAATTGTATGATGCTTAAAAATTATCCTCCTCAGGATCTATATTTTGACATTATGATATGAATGAGGAAAATTCCCACTTAAAGTATATCATTATTGAATTATATTTYATTATAGTACTTCTACAGTGAAATGACTTGCAACAGACTTAAAACAATTAAAATTAAGTATAATGATTTCACTTGGTGAAGTACTACATGATATATTAATTTAAAAGCACATCCGACTAAACATCCGCAATGCTTCAGGAATGCCACTTTGAGGATGCAAGATCACAGTAAGATTGCTTATCTTAAAGATACATACACAATCCTTTTCATGGTACATTATATACTCTCCCGGTAATACTGACAGGACTGTTGGTACTTGAATGAAGTGGCAAACTTGTTGGCTTTGTAAGAAATGAAGACAGCTGAAAGTACTTACAACTAAGCTGGGACTAGAAGGGAGAGACTGGGCCACATATTACAAGTGTTGCCTCTATTCCTGTGCTAGCGCACAYAGTTGCAGAGTAGTATCTTAATAAGGGAGTGGTGGTTAGAGATCAGGCTCAGTTGCTCCTGCCAGATGAAAATACAAAGTGTGAAGCCTGCTTCATAGCTCAGTACCTCTATTACACCATGGCAGCTCTGGAAAAAGCAGTTGCCCTCCTTCATGGCCTGAAGGTGCTATAAAATAGTGGCTGTCCCAAGCGGTAAGTGATGTGGGAAACAACTGTAAAAAGCTAGGAATGCTCCATTTACACTGCACAAATATGTATTAATTTATATACACAGCAACTGCCGTATGCAATTTTTACTTAGTAAATACAGTGTAGCTACTGTACAGACCAGAGCGTACATGCATACTAATAGGTACTTACAATAAGTATGTTAAAAATAATCTGGTATTTTCACAATAGTTTAGAAGAAAGAAGTGGGTATGTATTCACT